>NC_079335.1:148280835-148307625 GCF_029582105.1 Oenanthe melanoleuca
TTTGCAGGATTTATTGAAGGACAATGGCTTCTTGCCACTGCTTTATTTAAGCTGCAGAGCAATCAAGTTGCTGATGAATTTTATCACTGCTTGCCTGGATTAGATAAAATTGCTCAACTGGAGATGAAAGAATATGTCATTCTGAGAGCCTCCTGGATATGAACTTGACATTATTGTGGAACACAGAGGTACTGAGAGTGAACCAAATGCAGTGGTTTTTGGTGTGTGTCAGCAGCTGAAGAGACTTAATGGCCTGTACTCAACAGCACCATGTTGGTTGGTGTCTTTCTTGAGCTCAGTTTGGACTAAATCTTATCTCTGAACTGGCATCTTCCAACACTGGGTGTCCCTGTGATAGCAATATAGCTGTGCATGCTGGAGTTGTTACTCACTGGATAGATCTCTTCAGGTAGGATTCAGACTTTACTGTTGGGTCTCTGCCAAGAGTCTTGCTTCACAGGCTCAGTGGTAGTTTGAATCAGCTGCTGAGAGAATAGTCATGGTAGTAGCAAAGGAGCTTGAGGTTCCAAAATAACTATTCCTGGCTGCAGAGCCATGGTTCTGAAATTTTGCTAGGGATTTCTAAATTTGTTTTCTTTAAATTCCACTGCATGAAGTTGGTGATAAGGGTATGTAGGGCAACGTCAAGTGCCACTGTCAAGTTCCTGGACCTGGAAGAGGGGATAGCCTCCCAAAATGTCTGGGAGCAGAACTATTCCCAGGTAGGTCTTACAAGGAGCCAGTGCTGCTGGTGACACTAGATGTCTATTAGGTAAAACCCTGCTTGTGTATGTAGGTACAGTTCTGCAAGTAATCTAGGTGGGGGTAGAATTTAGGAATGGTGCATAAAATGTGCAGGGTAATTTGAAGAGTTTTGAGTTTAGAAATGTGAAGTCCTTCACAAGTCTACCACACCAAATAGAGATTTGGGATTATTAAAATAATTATATTATGAAAGAGCATTTTGGCAACAGAAACCCTGTGGGAAAGGATGGAGAGAACATGGATTCACAAGAATATTTTTCTGCCTATCTAATTGTTCTTACCTGTGTAAACCTGTCATTTTCTGCTCTGATGGCACTTTGGAGAATCCTGTTCCCTTAACAGAGCATACTGTTGATGCTCCATTTCTATAAAACCTCTCTTGCCACTGTCTTCTCCAGATTTGGAAAAATGTAGTAATTTTCCTGTTCCTCTTCAGCCATACATCTCTGCCTTCCCCATTCCTCTGTGCCAGATTATGCTGTATAATCTGTTGTATGTAACTTCATTCTCTCCTATGTGTCTGTGAAAGCTTTAGAAAATTGCTCCTTGCTTACGCTGTTTTGTCAGCATTAACTTGGCAACTGTGGCCTTTTTGACATTGTGTTTTGCATAGATATTGAAGATTAGAGTCCCAAAGTAATTTGGTAGTAATCTTTTCTGGAATCCATGCATCAGGCTTAATGGCTGGGTTTCCATATGGTGCATGGAAGAAAGGGCACTGAGAAATGACACAGCCATAAGCCACTAGAGTGACTGGGAAACTTCAGGTAGTCTGTAAAAATGACAGTGTACAGGCATGATTGTATCTCTGACAGATTTGAGCAGCTGGGTTAGGGATGAAGCAGAGTGCCCTCCTTCAGTCAGGTCTCCCAGCAAGTGGAGCTGCCCCGTGTTTGCTGAGGGTGGAGGCAGGTGGGGTGAGGAGCAGGGTAAGGCAGCCCTTGTGTGTGTGTCACTATGTTCAGGTGTGTCTGCAGGAGGATTATTACCAGATGCTGCATGATGGTAGAATCCAGACGGGCAGAGATGTCCCCAGCAGTAGTTTGCAGCATGAGCTGTATTTGTGACTGCCATTTACAAATCTGAACTAATGCAACTATGAAAGGCATTTATGTTGCAATGGAGTTCCACTGAATTTTAGCAATCTAGCTAGGTTGAAGCCAGAAAGGACATCATGTCATGCTTTTCTCACAATGATTTCTCAAATATCTAATCCAGAAGTACAGGATATATCACTTCTCAGGCTTGGCAACCTCTTCCTCCATTTACAGTGAATTTTAGCATGTTTGTATGGCCAGGAGGTTTTGAAAGGAATTTTCCGATTCAGCTCTTCAATGTATTTTTGTACATGTAACAGAATCTTAAATTCTGACACAACCAGTACAACTGTACAAAACACTTAGATTCCCTATTAAATGTGTAACTATCACCTTTCCTGCAGCTTCCTCAGATCTTGAACTTAAACTGTATGTGTATTTTTCCCTTGTGCATAACAGCAAAAGCGGAAACTGAGACTCTACATCTCCAACACATTTAATCCTGCAAAATCAGATGGTGATGACTCCGATGGCAGCATTGCTTCGTGGGAGCTGCGTGTGGAGGGAAAGCTCCTGGATGATGTATGACTTATCTCTGCTTCACTGGGGCTGGCAGGAGTCTAAAGAGTGTCCTTTGGGGTGGTAGGTTTTACTGGAGGCATCAGCTGAGACAAGACATGTCTTAATGGCAGTGTTGCCTTGCTGCTGCTGGGAAGGCGCTGTGCCCAACCCACACACTAATGGGAATGTTGGAGAGTGCAGCAGCAAATGAGACAGACATAAGGACAGGATAGGTAGGAGGCAGCGGAGAGAAGAGGGCTGAGATGAATCCCTTTAAAGAGATGGCAGGGTTCAGGTTACAACAGTTGTGATAATTCAGGCCTACAGTGGGCATTGCATGTGGTGAAGAGCAGGAGAACTAGGAGAAGGCAATACTTCATATTCTTAGGGGGTACAACACGATTTTTAATAAGATATTATCTGCATCAAATACAAAGAAATAAATTGGTATCCTGTGGCCTGTATTCTATGGAGAGTTAGATTAGGTAATCATAGACCTTATATTTTTAAGTATAGATAGTATGAACTGTGCAGTAAACAACAAATACTGATAATTAAATGAAAACAAAAAATTCAAAAGGAAATAGTTTTTCTTAGTGTATGACCAGTCTGTAAATTTACTGTAGTCTGATATAAACCAGACCAAGAAATTAGCATTCATCAAAAAAAACCCCAGGCTGTTAAAAAGAAAAGTATATAGAGGACTTGGGATCATAGAATGGTTTGGGTTGGAAGGGATCTTGAAGTGTATCTCATTCCATCCCACTGCCCTGGACAGGGACACATTCCATTAGCCTGTGTTGCTCAAAGCCTCATGCAGCCTGGCCTGGAACACTTTCAGAGATAGGTCTGCCACAGCTTCTGTAGGCAGCCTATGCCAGGGCCTCACCACCCTCGGACTGAAAAACGCCTTTAAGACCAGTCCAAAGTTACAGTCATTAAAACTATTGCCCCTTGTCCTGTCACTGCAGCTCTTGGTGAAAAGTCTCCCTCAATCTTTCTTACAAGCCCCCTTTAAATACTCCCTGGAATTTGTGTTTCTGTGGGCTAAACACCCCCAGCGCTCTCAGCCTGTCCTCTTAGGAGAGGTGCTCCAGTACTGAGATAATTTTCATGGCTGTTCTCTTGATCTTTCTCATGCCGTGTTCACCTTACAAGCCAGTCCTTTTCAATGACATTAAGAATCAAGGAAATCTTCCCTAAAGTGTGCACTGTTCCACTACTGTTGAAGTTTTTGTGTCTTAGCCTGTGTTTGTCAGAGGGAGAACTCAATTAGATTGATCGCACTTGTGGTTTACATGGGATTTAGTGTTCAAGAGACAGAGAAGAAAGTCTAGGACACAAGCTAATAAATGCAGCCTTATACATGTCTGGTTCTTCTGCTTATACAGCTCAGCAAACAGAAACGGAAGTTTTCATCTTTTTTTAAGAGTTTGGTGATTGAACTGGACAAAGATCTTTATGGACCTGACAATCATCTTGTGGAGGTGAGAAGGCTGTGCACCCTTTGCACACAAACCAGTTACTGGTATCCTTAAACACCTGGTGCCTGTTGCCTCCCTTGTTTAAGGGACCTTGCATTCATTATCTCATTTAAGGTATTTTCAAAGTTTTCAGAATTCCATTCTTCTTAAGAATGTTTGCTAAAGGAATCTTCTCTAAAAACATAGATGTATTAGTGATGCAATGCACATCTTATAACAGAATATATGAAAATATTGTGCACATTTCTCCTAACAAGTAAAGTATGTTAAGAGCAGAGCAGATTCTGCACTAAAGCTGAATTGAAATGATTGGGAGTTGGACGTAGGGGGGTGTTGTGGTTTGTTTTTGTTGTTGTCAGGTTTCTTTTTTAGATTGCTGGATCTTCAGAAAGCTTGTACTTGTCTGATTCTGGCATGGTGTACTGCACAAGGTGCACCTGCATGGATAACAGTGAAAAAAAAACCAACAACTTTGTTTTTCCCTTTGTTAGTGGCACAGAACTCCTACGACCCAGGAAACAGATGGCTTCCAGGTGAAGAGACCTGGGGATGTCAGCGTGCGATGCACGTTACTCCTCATGTTGGACTACCAGGTCAGTGCACTGCTTGTAGCCTGGAACTTACAGCCACTGGGACCTAGTACAACAGGACAAACTCATCTTGACACACGCCTCAAAACCCAGTATACTTGTACTTGCAATGCCATGTGGTCCATTGAAGTTAGAATGATTATTTAAAATTTAAAGGGGACAAATCAAGTGAGTTTCTAATATCGTCTAGCAAAATATTGGTCTTGGCATTATGATAATTAGTATTTTTATTAGCCACCTGCTTAAAAAATATGCATTTCCTCCTCTAGTTTCTTAGAGAATAGTCAGATGAGTTGCACACAAGTTACATGTGTGGTTCTTTAAAAAAAATTCAGAGAAGTAGCTTTTGCTTGTAGTACCTGAACTAGCTGTGTAGCTATGGCAGCCTGGCCTTGGCACTAGCAATGGATACTGCATTTGTGGAGCTCATCAATCTGACTGAAACCATATGTGGAAGAAATGTTGCTGTCTTAAGGGAATTGTTAAGAATGCACTGCTGCGAGTAGATGAGATCCTCCTTTTCAATGACAGTTCAGGCTCAGATGCATTTTGGTGGTATAACTTTAAGAGCTTGTTCTCTGTCACCTTCTTTTGTCTCCAGGCAAATAGCATCTGTTCAGGATGTAGACACCCAATTTTATGTTAACAGAGAGAAAATTCTATTACTTTTAGGGAGTGTATGGGCTAACTGAAATACTGATGTAGGCAGCAAGGATTTTTACTATTAAGACAATATAATGTGTTTTTTATGCTCATCTTTATTATAAATTTATGCTTTAAAAGAGATGTTCTTTTATCCTTAGGTTTTGATGTGTTATAAGGCTAGCTTTGGGTGACCTGCCACCCATCAGAGTAATCCTTGCTTAATAATGTGGTGAATACTAAACTTGAGTAGGAGTACACACTTGAAGAAGCATCACATTCCAAATTATCCAAGGAATTTATGTTACAGGAGATGGAGAAAAGGAAAGTTGAATTGTATCACTGAAATCAGGAAGAGAAATAAAATCTATTGACTGGTTGTGGTTGAGTAAATGTTTTGGTGTGTACCAGAATGGTGGGAACATGCCTGAACAAAGAGTTCCAAGACAGTGCATTGATGTGAGACAGCAGTTATTGGCAACCGTGGAAGTGTCATCCTGCCTTCCTTCTCTCTCTCTGTGGTTAACTTCCAGTAGTTAGAGGAAGGACTCCTATTCCCAAAAGTCAAATTTTGCATCGATGTTGAAAGGGAAAATTCTTCCTGAATCTTTGTGCAAGTTTTTATTATTTAAAGCATGCTCTACATGTAGTCTGTGTGCAGGTACAGTGTTCCTCTTCCAGAACACCAGTGGTGGGCGACAAAAATACAAACCTGTAGTTTTGCAATCTCTGCCACTGAAGGGGGTGCTTCTCCTGAGGAACAGTCCCCGAGAATGCAAACTGAGCCTTGGTGCTTGTGTGTCTGTGTGCTGTGCTCTGTATTGCCGCCTGCCTCTGCCTTGCAGCCTCCTCAGTTCAAGCTGGACCCGCGGCTGGCCCGTCTGCTGGGGATCCACACGCAGACACGCTCGGCCATCATCCAGGCTCTCTGGCAGTACATCAAAACCAACAAGCTGCAGGACTCCCACGATAAGGAATACATTAACTGCGACAAGTACTTCCAGCAGGTAACTCTTTTTTGGACACAGCAGCTCTTTAGAAGCAAACTGTGACATCCATCCACAAATTTGGGATGAATGAAAATGACTGATTTTTATTTTCCCTTAATGATTTGTGATATCCTCAGTACCGAATGGCTTTCAGCAGCCACTACAACTAATATCATTAACACCATGTGCCAGTGTTGCCAAAATGCCCTGCATCTGGTGGTTCAGAACTCCTACAAAAGTTGTGGCCTTTCCAGGAAGGAGGACTTCTGTATTGATTGAATAGTGTTTTTTCCTCCATTGTATCATTTTATACTAAGAAACATGAAATAATCTGCTGATTCTGATTGTCAAATTGTATGTAGACTTATCTTCTTCCTTTCTCTTTCCCTGTTTATGAAGGAAGACGACATGGAAGATATAATTAGAAAAGCTGTTTTTTCTTAAATCTTCTTCAGATAATGAAATACCTTTAATGATCTACATGATATTTTGAAAGTAGCATGTTAAGACTTTCTGTCTTTCACAATGACCTGTAGAATTAACCAAGAAGGCCACTTAAAAGCATCTCTGTCCTTTCTGTAAATATGATTATGGGTTTTTTTTTTCAAAGGTAATATTAAATGGCCTATCACTGTCTTACCTGGCTTTGTTTTTCAGGCTTACATGACTTACTGTGAGAGTAATTGAATGGTTTGTGACATACTTCTGTGTAAGGAAAGTATTGGCAGTTACAATGAACAAACGGTGCTTTAGCGAGCAGTGAAAGTAAATGTTGTGATGAAACTTGTGACCTGGTTTTCTTTTTAAGTTTTTATTTTCTGTTATTAATTTGTCCTACTACAAAGTAGCCAATGCTTGAAGTAAACCTAAAGACAGCTTTGAACATTTAAAAATACAAAATGCAACGAAATAATTGTGAGACTCGTGGGTATTTTTTAGGGATATAGAACCACAGTGATCAGGATTATATAGTTACTCGCTTGTTTGGGTTTTGATTTTTTGAGAATTACAACATACAGTGTTTTTCACAAATAATGAAAACTCTGTATTAAAACCACATAAGAATTTTTGGCAAAATGACAATTCTGTTTGGTCTCTTGATTAGATGATTTGATTTGCGTTATTTATTTATCTATAGCCAATTTAGACTGAGTTTTGTTTCCGCCAGCCCAAAGAGGAAAAATCATTTGAAAAATCATAAACAGAAAGAAAAAGGTGGAAAAGGAGTAATTTTAAAATATTTTGGTCAATAATTACAGTCCATCAACTAAAACTGGCAGGTAGGAAATTGAAAACAAACAAAAGGACTCAAGCATATTTAAACTTCAAAATTCCTTGTAATAAAACCTTGCAAATGCTAGAAATGTATATAGATTCCAAAAGTGACAAACCAATGGATGAAAAATCTTGGGCTGTTTTAAATGCAAAGCTGTGGAAGTTTGGGGCACTTTTTTGGGGAAGAATCAGTACATGCTTCTCCTGTTCTTACATTTTTCCTTTAGTATTCACTTTTGGCCACTACCACGGGCAGGATAGTAGAGTAGATCTGCAGCAGATTCTTTGTGTGACCCTGTAGAGATGTACATATCTTATTTTTAGTAAGCAGGAGGGCCTTATCAATTCTACTTATTTTTGCTTTCAGTCTAAGAAGTTTGCTAAAATAAGAACTTGTTGAAGCTATCTTCTCCTCATGCATCTCATTAGAAAATAATTTGTTCTTAGGTCTTCTTTGTCTTAGAACTCTGCAGGAATGCTGTGACACCTTTTTGTCTTCTCATCCTCAGAAGATGAGTCAAATGAGATGAGAGAGTTGGGAAGTAGCTGATTGCTTTTCTAGAAGACTGAATCTCACATCCTGCAAGAGCTGGCTGATCAGGAATAGTTTCATAAGAATGCAGTGCTTGCACAGATTTAAATCATAAATGGGATTGTTTTGAGTATTTCTGTTTTTCTTAGGTCTCTGGCAAAATTGTCCTTATTAGCTGATCTTGATTTCAAAACTGGTGCTACTACTGAAGAATCTGAATCTCCTTACAATAAATGGAATATTTCATTATGAGGTTTTTTTTTGTTTTTCACTCTAGTACTCTCAGGTTGAGAGATGGAGGCCAAAGGAGTTGGGTTAGTAATGCCTTCCAGTCTGAGAATATTTCTGTAGATTCTATAGTTTCAGCCATATAACTCCTGGAAGGAAAAGTGTGTGCAGCACTCAGGGAAGCAGTACATAATGCACCAGTGCCTCTGCCATTCACCTTGTGATTCTGGTCTTCTCATTTGGTGTGCCAGCTTTTCTGAATCCTGCACTTTATTGTGGTTATGTCTAAAGACAGTCCAGACTAAAAATCTTACCACTAAATGAGTTACCTGACCCACTAGGATCACTGTAGCCACAGAGGCTTTCAGAGCTAAACTTAGTTTTGACCACTAACTCCAGTTAGGCAGGAATGTGAGAAGCTTTAGGAAAATTCCAGCCACCTTTCATTTCCAGCCTCCCATCCTCCTCTCACTAATGCGTGTCCTTGATCCCTTTTCCCTTCTTAAAGCTCTTGTCACTCGGGCATGCATCCATGCCAGGAGTTTGACATTGAGTGTTGAGCCAGTGGTGACAGCAGATGGGATGGAGCTTGGTGTGGAGAGATTTTGGGTGGAAATGCCACAGTCATCTCTATCAAGTGTCAGAATTCAGAGCTCAAATAAGGAGTGAGCTGAAGACTCGGTAGGTTTTGTTACTTACTTGTTCCTCAGAAATTAGCTGGCTGAATTCCTGATGCAGACAAGTCCAGCACAGATTTTAGAGTTGATGAAGATGGATCCTTTTCTGTTTTAAAAACACTGTTTACATCAGCAGGGAGATTGTAACACACAGACTGTGTTACAAGCAAAAGCACGAAAAAAGGTTCAAAGGTATTTCAAAAGCAATAGAACCTTACAAATGATTCCTAGAGCTGGCTCCTAGGTATTTCTGCTGCCAAATTCACTCGAGAAAACTGTGAATTTCAAACAATACCCCTATCTGAGGACCCAGAGCATCTGTCTTTATATCTGTTCTACAACCTGAGAGTCCTTTATTTTCAACCCTGCCTGCATCCTTTGTCTCTGGAGCTGCAAAGGTTGTTTCTGTTTATAGATACAATACTATGAGTTGTATATCTCTTTTGTCAGGTGAAAATAGTTTCCCTAAGAGGCATTTCCATAGGCCTGAACATTTTTGTAAATTGCTTCCCCATAAGGGAACATTTTAAGGCAAATGTTAATATATAAAAAGTTCAGGTTTGGGATTTTTTAAGGTCAGCTTAAATGGAATGTCTTTAGAGAAAGTCCATTTGCGTGTTCAGAGCATTAAAAATCTCAGTAGGAAACAAAGGCTGTAATAATTATATTTCTGAAAACTCCAGGTGCAAAGAGTTTTTCTGTATTCATGGCAATGCACTGCAATTTCTCACAGAAAATTTCCAAACTCTATGGCTTTTAATTCTTTCCAGAAGATAGTTTTTTTCCCCTGAATTCAGTAGAAATTAATTGTGTGATTTTCGGGTTTGTCCTGTGCAGAGCCAGAAGCTGAACAGCATATGCTGTGAGTCTATGATTCTGTTTAGCTTCTGGACCATATTAAAGAGAAGGTAACCATGAACCGTGGTTTGGAAAGGGGTGAATCCCTCCCAAGAGGCTGTTCAGGCTTTGGTTAAAAATAAATAGTATCACATTGACTTTATTTTTCCATAATCCTAAAAAACCCACAAATTACAAATGGTTTTAAAATCCAGAAATGTTTTCTTGTACTTTTCTTTAGCATGAAATATTGCAGGAAACATTCCTTGGGGGAAAAGGGGCAAACTTTTTATGTTTTCTCTGGTAAAACAATACAATCATTTTCTTAACAATATGCTGAAGTAAACCCTCAGTAAGAGAGGGAGTGTTTGCTTCTCTCCCGTCATTGATACAGTTAATCCTGATGTCCCAAGAAAGTGACCTTTTCCCTCCAGCAGCTAAACCAAAAGTGAGATACCTGAAATTGTCACAACCTGATGGATATGTCTGCAAGCTCAGATGAAAGTACAGGGACAGAAGTGAACAAAAATTTAATCTGTGCAAGGAACCTGAATTATAGCTTTCAAAATCACCTTCTGTAATTGCCCCAGTTCCTTGTGATTTGCAGATTTCTTACTTTCTCATTTATCTGCAAGATAGGTTTTGGATAAACAAAATAAACTTGTTGTTTATTGTGTTCAGGTTTTGGATAAACAAAATAAACTTGTTGTTTATTGTGTTCCAGATCTTTGACTGTCCACGGCTAAAGTTTTCTGAAATTCCTCAGAGACTCACTAACCTACTGCTGCCACCAGACCCGATAGTGATAAACCACATCATCAGGTAAGCTCAGCACTGTCATGTGCAAAACACTAGATAAAGTACAGAAACTGCAGTAGCTGTAGGGACCAGAATCTAGTTTTTATAACTTCCAGGTGAATACCTTGGACTTTGTTATATGCTAGTTCTATATGTCATTGTAGTTTGTATAATTCTGAATTATTTTCAGTAGCATGGCACCAATTTTCTAGGAGTATGAAAAAACCAGCTATTATATTTACTAGAATACTATTGAGAAAGTTGGTTGGGCTTTTTTCCTAAGAAGAGAGGAGTGAAAGTTTGAACCCACAAAAAGAGATAAAAAAGAAATTGAAATGAGGTAGTGTATATCATAGGCAATCATTCTAATCACTGATATATTGTGGAAAATGTACAACAGCATTACGATTTCAAATGCAGGACCATTCCATGCATGCTTTTTTGGGATTGGGTCAGTCTTATCCTGAGAACACCAAGGAGTCAAGGGATCTCCAGGGATTTACAACAAAGAATGCCTGGATTCAGAGGAGGTCATTGTGACCAAGATACTGAGCTCTTGTATCCTTGTCAAAACAAATGTCTTTGTGGCATAGCAGATGAAACACAGCTTTCAGCTCTCTAGGGCTCTTCCAGCATGTGCCTTATATAAGTGACAGCTGTGTACGTGGAGGAGGGGGATAAAGAGACTTCTGGGGATTGCCACTTTACTGTTTATATATTTTAATCCTTTCCAAGTTTCTTTGTGGTCAGGGTCAAAACTCTGGGTGTTTAAACATTATTATTATTTAAGTTACTGATTTGATTTCCTACAGAATATTGACAGCCAATATTCTGAATTTTCTTAAACTTGGGCTCTTTGTTTTAAATTTGTAACATACGTAATAAAAGTTTAAGTATTGCATAGGCTATGAAAATAAAATTTGCTTTTTGATGCATTTGAATATATCAGAGTAATGAAAAAGCAGCTTGGTGGCCGTGCAGATTGAGAGCTGTGTGCATACTGTCATTGGGCACAACTCAGTGACCTGTGTGATGGGCACCATAAAGCTGAGGTCCTCAGAGTGAGATACTCATTGCTTAGAGAAAATTACAAGGAACTGGTGATTATGTTTCCAGGGGCAGAGAGATGCTGAAAAGGTACTGGAGGAAGTCTTTTTTGTCAGGTACCAGCTAAAGAACAGGTGTGTGTCACAAAGCTACAGCTTTGTGTCTTGCAGCATTCTCTGATACACCGTGTGCACCACACAGCACCTGACAACCTTGGACAGTTCTAATATAATGGTGTGGAAAAGGAAGAATTCATTTCCTGGGAACAAACAGTACTTTTGCAGTGAAGTCTTTACAGTGTCAGGCTAAGCTAAAATAAATCTGAAAGTGTGTCACTGAATTTAAAGAAAGTAAGTAATTTTTAGACTCATCACAGAATAATTTACAGTAGTAGAAGGGATTGCTGGTGGTCATTGAGATCTCCCCCATCCAAACCCAAATCAGGTTCAATGTCTATCCAGGCTACTTAAGGGCCTAGTCCAACCAAGCTTAAAACAGGGTCACACAAATGCTCTGCCCTGTCACCCCACATTCAGTTTTCCAGAGTGAATGTAGTCAGCCACTGAAACAATACAGGCCAACTGCCTGTCCTGGTTTAATCCAATCTTCAGCTCAGACTGCCTATCCACTCGTTCTCTCTCCAGCGGGGCAGGGGTAAGTGTTGAAAAGGTAAAAGGGAGAGAATTCACGAGTTGAGATAAAGGACAGTATAACAAATGATGATGGTGATGATTATGATGATGGTGATGAACAAAATCCAGCACAAGTGATACAGATGAAAACTATTGCTCACCACTGAGTGATGCCCAGTGTGACCCTGAGTAGTGAACACCTGGCCCACTTTACTGCTCAGGATGGCACCACATGGTTTAGAGTATCCCTGTGGTCAGTTGGGGTCAGCTGTCCAGCTGTGTCACTTCTCAGCTCCTTGTGCACGCCCAGCCTCCTCGGTGATGGGCAGTGTGAGGAGCTGAAAAGGTCTCGGCATGCTGTAAGCAACTAGCAGCAATAATAAAAACATCTCTGTGTGACCAGCCATTTCCAGCACAAATTCACACACAGTCCCATACCAGCTGCTGTGGAGAAAATGAACTCTATCCCAGCCAAAACCAGCACTCTACTACAGGGAATTTTTCATCACTAGAGATTGTGAGTATATGTGTTCTTAATTCAGATAAATCCTCAGACCTGCCTTTCAGAAGAAGATCAAGTAGATCAAAATTATTCATTCTAGCTCTGGGCAATATGCAGAGAAAAAAAATTTGAAGTATTCTAAACTTGTTCTAGAAACTGTAATAGTATTGTAAAATCACTCTCTGGGCACCAACAACCTTCCTTTTTAAAAAAAAAAATTGGAAGAAACAATGCAGTGGGGTTGAAGTGGACATAAAGTAGAGATGAACAAAAAGTCTCTGATCTTGACAAATATTTTAAATACTTGGTATATTCAAACATGCAGAATGCAATTAAAAACATAGATTCTGTAGTGGTTTCTGATTCCCATGATATTGAATGCATCAAATTTAAAGCTGGTGGAAGTCACATCTTACCAGAGCTCAAGCTAGAAGTGGAGATTTTGAGTTGCACTCTTAATTGCAGCTGACACACCTGAAATCAGAGGTGAAAAGAATAACCTCTGGGATTTCCATTTCTGCAAAGAAGCGAGACATCTTCCACACTAGTAAAGAACACAAGCAGACTGCAAAGCATAGCTCTCCAGTATTCTTCTAGTACAAAGAGGTTATCTCTGGCTTCTGCCTTTTTGACTACCATTATGATTTTTTACAAACCAGTTCCTTTATAGGGAGTGAATTGCTCATAGTGCAGTGAGTTTCAGTTGCCTCTCATCCTAATCTCATGCACCTCCAAGGGGAGACTGGCCCTGTCTGTGCTTCACCCATGCATGTGGCTGTCGCACTCTGCCAGGCAATCTCCTTGTCCCTTTTCTTCTGCAGGCTGGAGAAGCTCTTGCAGCTTCTCTCGGCAGGTCTGTGCTCCAGCCCCCATCCTGCTGAGCCTCTCTGCAGGCCTTGCTCCAGAGTGTCACATCTTTGTGGTGCTGTGCCCACCAGTCCAGATCCAGTTTCAGCAGCATGGCCTAGTAAGGAAGAGCCTCTTTCCTGGCCTTGATGGCAGCACCTGGGCTAATACAGTCCCTTTTGCAGCTGGCCTTTGCTATGGCTGCCTTACCCCACAGACTCCTTCTGCACTTGTCTGTCCATCAGGGCCCCCAAGTCCTCTGCTGCCAACCTGTTTTCTACGCCGCCGCCGCCCACCTGTCCCCCTGCACAGTGTCGTCGTGTGCCGGGAGTAGAGCTGTTCCTGTGCTGAACTTCACCGTGCTGAAGTGCTGTTTCTGCAGCCTGTCAGGGCCCTCTGCACAGCCCTGCTGCCCCGACTGCCTTGGGCTCAGGGCCCTGGGAGCCTGAGGACAGGACTCAGCCAGGAGCAATGGAGCCAACATGGAGCCTCCCTGTGGCTTTTGACACGAGCGGCAGAACCAGACCCAGACCTGGGTTTTTCTTTTTTCTGTCACTGAACTTCTTGCAGCTGGCCACAGCATCACAGATTCTCAGAATGTTTGAGGTTGGAAGGGACCTCTGGAAATCATCTGGTCAAATGAGCTCTCTCTGCTCAGGCAGAGCCACCTGTAGCAGGTTGGCCACAGCCTGTTCTAGATGGCTTTGGAGTGTCTCCAGCATGGGAGACTCTGGGCTGGGGGAACAGCAGATGGGCTTTGAGGGTCTTACTGCAATTTGTGCTATTGCTTGGTCACCCTTACAGTAAAAATGTGTTTCGTGGTGTTCAGATGGGGCCTCCTGTGTTTCACTTTGCACCAACTGCCTCTTGTCCTGTCACTGGGTGTCACTGAAAAGATCTTGGCTCTATCTTCTTTAAACCCTCCCTTCAACCAGCTTTCTGGTTTCTAGACTGAATAGTCGCAGACGTCTCAGCCTTTCCTCACCTGTGCTCTAATGCCCTAATCATCTTCGGACCTTTGCAAAATTCTCTCCAGTAGCTCTATATATCTCTTTCACTGCAAAGCTCAGCACTGAACACAGTACTCCAGGTGTGTCCTCATCAGTCTTGAGAATAGAGAAGGATCATCTTCCTCCAGCTGCTTACAACGCTCCTAATGCAAATCCATCCCCGGAAGTTCTTCCACTCTCCCAAGTCTGTCAAGTTCAATTAGGTCCTGAGCAAATTTTTTTACTACCTACTGCACATGTACACAACCCACACATTTCCCAGGTAGGGTTGAGAAGCCAGCATTTTTATATTGCAAGTGCCAACTCTGATATACCAACTACTGCACTGAAGACTGTTTCTTGCTAAGAAACTTTAGTTTAACAATAAAGTAAATGTTAAGTCTAAACATTGGCAAATTAAATATCAATTTAGGACTGGACAAGCCAAAGAATGATACTGGTATTTACTGTAACAGGTGTCAGGAGGATGTTAGAAATTAAATTTGATGGTCTGGGCAAATGCTCCAGCTCAAAAGTCTGAAATCTGACTGACAAAAGATGATAGAATATAGCAGAATATGAAAACATATAAAGATACCCTGTTCTTAATCTTTTTTCACAGCATCTGCAACAGGCTTTATTGAAGAGTGAATTCTGGGCTGGATTAAAATTCATGCTGATTCATTATGTAAGTTCTCATGATCTTGTGCTATATTCTCCATAGTGTTGACCCCAACGATCAGAAGAAGACGGCCTGTTACGACATAGATGTAGAAGTTGAAGACCCATTAAAGGGCCAGATGAGTAGTTTTCTTCTCTCAACAGCTAACCAACAGGAGATAACAGCATTGGATAACAAGGTATGAGCCCAAGAAGCAAGTATGCCATGGTCCATGTACCCATTGTGTAGCTTCATGTGGGTTTGGTGTCATGCGTCAAAGACAGTAATGTTGTGAGATGGGCCTTGTTAAGGGCGTGTGCTTTCAAGGGATGAATCAGCCAAATGCAGTGGGAATACATCAGGGTGAACGGCATTCCCACTTAGGATTTGATCCAAGGCAACATGGTTGTTGAGGTGATAGAGTTTTACAGATAGTGTACCAAGTCCCCTGACACTTGAGAGCCACCTGAACTGTCCTATTAACTTTTTATGGAGAAGTCACGATATCTTGCCAAATTGCTAAGGCAAAGCTAGGAGGATCTCATACTCAGGCATGGGTTTTGTGTTCATAACTGCAGCATGGCTCTGTGTTAGGTGGAAATATGCAACATACATGGCAGGAAAATCACTTGTAGTATTTTTGCAGTTTTAACTGTTAGTGGAAGAGGATCATGTGCACTTCAAATAATAATATCTGTCTTAAGGCATTAGTGGGTTTTGCAGGCTGTTTAAGGGGTTCATGTCCTAGGGCTGATAAGCAGTTCTGGCACGTGTCAATGGCTGATTTGGGTTGAAAAGAGATAAAGAAAAATACCTTCTCAGAGCAAGGCCCAGGTTCTTTTTGTTCACTGCTAATACAAACAAATATATTACACTCTGGTCTTCATGCAGTTTTAAAGGGGCTTTGGGCACCAGCAATGCAGTGGATTCTGGTAACTGTTGCAGCGTCTTTGCTGTCATGACTCTTGAGGATGGTCCTTTCCAGCAGGGCAGCTCAGTCAGTTGGCTCCAAGCCTATATAAGCGTGCAAGCAGCATGCATAGGGTTATTCTGTTCCCAGTCCCACTCACCTTTTCCCGTGTCTGTGTCACCTCTTTTTTGAATGTTTGCTACAGCACAGTGCAAGCTGTGTTCAGTGAAGCTACTGAAGTAACTGCTGGGTGAATGGGCATGGGCTGCTCCTGTTACCCTCTGTACATTGCTTTGCTGTCCTGCCATGGAGTCCCCTCTTAGGAATTCAGCATACACGAATGGAATTCACTCTGCACAGCCACACCATTTTCCCAAAGAAGGAGTTCTTTTAAGTGGACAGCAACTCTCTTCTCTTAAGTTACCATGCAGTACCTACACTGGTGGCCTTGATGGCTTAAGCAGATCAGGGGATGATAATTTTCTCCCATGTGCTTGGTCACCTTAGCTGTCTGGGCAAAAGAGATGAATACATGAAGCTAAACAAGATAGGTTTACTATTTTAAATTAGAATGTTAGAGTAACAGGGTAGAAAATGTTCACTTTTGTGTATGTTTATGTGCAAATGATTCATGAGCTGACCTCTACCTGTTCATAGTACGTGATATTATCCATTATAGGATCCTAACTCCTCTTCAGTCTTCATTCTTCCCTGCTAGTTAATATTTCTGCCATAATATTTCTGAAGATATGATTCATTTTCTAGAAACCTTCCATACTCATGATTTCTCATTGTTCACGCTCTTCTTTTTGCAGCCATTGTGACTTTTACAGACTTTCTCTTAAGAAAAAGTCTAGCAGTCATGGCTATTCATTTGACATGGACTTGATCAGGAAACTCTAGAGTTCTTTAGGATTGCATTAGGATATTGAAGATGTGATGATGATTATGGTAGCCAGGAGAATAACTGCTTTCTTGTACTGGGCACTGCTTACCTGCATATTTATGTAGCACCTTTCCTGAAAGATCCCAGTCTTGGCAGGCTGAGTGATTCTACTCTGGGAATTATTACATTTTACAGTGGCGTGGCTTCGTTCTGCATGCCGAGCAGGAGTTCAGTGCAGGAGGTGAAGGAGAATCCTTCATACTTATATTGCAGAAGTACAAATGAAACCAAAATGTAGTGGCAGGATTGCAGTTACGTTGCTACTTAATGAACTGAAAAAGCCTAGGAAGAGCTGTACAAGTTTGTAGTGTAGAATTGTCACCTTTGTACATTACTGGGAGTACAAAGATAGTAACAGCTGACCCGATGGTCACTGGAGCATGGAAGAAATTAAAGAGTATCTGCTTTGTTTCTTTTCTGTCAGATTCATGAGACAATTGAGTCCATAAATCAACTAAAAATACAACGTGATTTTATGCTGAGTTTCTCCAAGGATCCCAAAGGATACATCCAAGACCTTCTCCGGTCCCAAAGTAGGGATCTTAAGGTGAGCTAAGGTTTGAAAAAGAATGAATAGTGGAACCAGAATGGAAGAATTTACATTTATTAAATGTACGTAGAGTGCATAGCCAAACATCTAGGATGGATAATTGGTGGCAGACAGACAATGAGTGGACTACTGCAGTCCCAGAATAGGCAGTATGCAGGAAAGATAGTTTAGGTTGTATTCCGGTTCCAGTGGAGCAGTGGTGTTTCATGGGAGTGGTAGGTCAATTTGTGGCTGGACAGTAAATTCTAAATGCAGGGCTTTGTTGATGTATTCTGTAAATTCAAAGCTGTGTAAAACTCAGCAGGAGCATCCTATAGTACAAGAACACAATCTAGGTGTTAGTTCATAATTTAATCTTATCAGCTGTCCTTGAGTTTTTCTTTGAGATATGCAAGAAATGGAATGTAAAGAAGTTCAGTTGTTTGGCAGCAAAAATTAATAATTTACTCCTCATAAAGTTTCACATTTTCTGCCCTTAACTGAAATGCCTCAAAATCAGTTGTATTGTTGAATCCATGAAATTATTTTAATAAAATTATTTTAATAATTAAAATTATTTTAATAAGATTATTTAATTTAATAAAATTATTTTAATAAATGCATATCATTAAGTGAATAGTCTTCCAAAAATCTACTGTTAAGATTATGCTTATTATTGTTTATATTGTATTCAAAGGGGACAGGCATCTGAAAGTATGTTTAAATAAAGCATACTTTGACTTGAGGAACTTACAAAGGTGTTGTGGAACTTCTCTAGCTATATACATGGAATAGTTGTTCAGAGTTTTCCCTGACTGACAAGTAGTCCCATAAGAGCCTTTTCTATTAATGTTCTGCCCTGCTGGCATCAGAGTTGTGATTCTGCAACATTTCTTTTCAGAATATACCAATAACTATATTTACCTGTGGTTCTGTGATGCTAGAGACATAGTCATCAGAATTCTATTTTTTAGAAATGAATGGTTCTTACCCCCTTCTGCCCTGTCCCTGGAGGCAGATTGGACAGGGCTTGGTGCGTCTGATCTTGGACACCTGACCTGAAGGGGCCCCTGCCTATGGCAGGGGGTGGAATGAGATGAGCTTAAAGATCCCTTCCAACACAAACCACTTGATCATTCTATGATCCTGTTTTGTCAGTAAGCACACATTGTCCATTTTCTTTGGGCTTTGAGAGCAGTTCTGATCATTCTTATGTGTAATGTAGATAAATTTTCACTCTGGGTAAATCTGAAAGTTTCTCTGTGTGGTAGAAGAGCTATGGTGGAAAATGGTTTTATTTTTCTCACAGGTGATGACTGATGTGGTTGGAAACCCAGAGGAAGAACGCAGAGCCGAATTTTATCACGAGCCATGGTCTCAAGAAGCTGTGAGCAGATATTTCTACTGCAAGGTATGAAAGAAATATCCACAATGCTGACTTATAAATGCATTTCCTGCCGCTGAGCAATTTAATCTGCTAAACTGTACAGTGTGTTTTTATTTCAGATCCAGCAGCGCCGACAGGAATTGGAACAATCTCTGGGAGTGCGCAACACATAAGTACTGCTCACAAGATTCCATTGGCATCATGACCACCAAACCAACCAGTGGACTTGTCAGTGTTACTCAGCTCACTCTTACACATGGACCTGCTTCCTGACTGGATGAGAACATGCTGTCAACACACCAGCCAGAACACCAGCTTTAGAGTGACCCTTGAAAATCTTGCCCAGGACGGATGTCTCAAACCATTCCATGCCAGAGATAGCACCATACAAGTGTCAGTGTGAAAGATGACTAAAGGTTCACTCATCAATGCACATTGTGAAGTTTTAGTGGGAAGTTAGACACTACACGGCAAATCCTATTGGGCTGTGCTTAGATCGTGGGTGGCACTGAGGGGGAGGTTGAGATGGGTGTTCTAGGAGACTGCAGATGTAGAGAAATAAATATAGTTCTTACCCTACTTCAAACAGTAGCTTATCTGGAATTAGACAAGATAGTCTTTCTTACAGTTGTGGAATGCTTTATATTCCTGAAGAGAGTTTTTATTTAAGCTAGACCAATGCAAGAAGCTATCTCACCATCTGAAAGAGCAAACTAGGAGCATTCGCATCCTGGAATGCAGAGCCCGTCTGGAAGGAAAACATTTAGTCAGGCCATCTCTTCTGCATCTCTTCTCTTTCCCTTGTCCCAGCAGTGAAAGGTGGATTGAATCACATATCACTAGAGGGGTGTGATCCATACACTGCTCTGAGAGAAAGCGAATCATCCCTGGGATATGAGTTTCTTATGCATCCTTAATATCCATGGTATTAGCAACAAATGAGATATTCTGAGAAAACTAAAATAATGTAATGGTGCTTTGCTGATGCCTGCCTTTAACACAGCAGATTATTAACAATAAGTATATATGTAAAATAACAGATTGTTTAAATGTTTCTCTGTGTGCCTGTAGGGTTCATCACTGAAAAGAACTTCATAATTCTTGGAGTAGAATCCAAGAAGCTTAACTTCATGTCACGTAGTTTTTCCTTTACTTCAGGATGTTAACAGAGTCCCTGGATTGGTCTCATATTTTGATCATATGTGAACTGCCTCTTACTATGAATTTTTTAGCTCTCCCATACATGATACATGCTGGTTATTTTGGATGCTGTTGCGTTATAAAGCACTATCAGCCTTAAATAGCACAGAGAACATATTCCTTGGAAATCGTCTTCTTTGTAAATGTACAACAAATTCAGACAATGGGAATTTATAGAACAATTACATGGAAACAGCGACGTCTTCCTTGCATCCTTCCCCTCCTCATTTTTTGAAGTGCACAGATGAGTTGTAATTAAAAGCCCAACATGATTTCTAGTCCAAA
The DNA here is from genome assembly GCF_029582105.1 of Oenanthe melanoleuca. Taxonomy (NCBI): domain Eukaryota; kingdom Metazoa; phylum Chordata; class Aves; order Passeriformes; family Muscicapidae; genus Oenanthe; species Oenanthe melanoleuca. The sequence continues at coordinate 148,301,185 of NC_079335.1, forward strand.
AACCTAGTGCCAAAGTATAACTCTGTCCATTTGATGTGGCACTCAAAATCCTCTTCTGGTTACTCCTTTTCACCTTCTTTCTTTCACTTCCTTGGAAAGAGAATCAAATTCACATGTGGTATGGAAGGAAGACAGCTCTTCTGAATAAATTAATTTTTTCTCTAGTGTTGTGTTTTCTACTGTCTTTACCAATTTTTCTCATAGTTTAACTAAAAAGTTTCTTCTGTTCAGTCACAGAAGAGATAGTCTTCTCTTTACCACTTTATTTAATATCTTTGTTTTCACATTAATAGTGCCATAGCTTTTAATGCATCTGTTGTGTTCAGAGATGTCTTGGAAAATTTACTTTTGTTTGAATTTATGTGATGGCAGTACTCTCACTCTCTGTTGGTGTGAGAAAAAGTATGGCAGTACCTTGTTGTCTGAGGCCTTTTGCTGGGAATGGCTTTTTGAAATTTTTCCCTTTTGTGTTAAAGCCTCTTTTCACAGTAAAATGTGAAATCCTGCAGTCTTGAACTGGTTATACTGGGCTGTGAGGCTGCCGCAGTGATTGACTTGAAATGTTACTTAATTTAGGACTCTGCTAATCGGACTAGAAGCAAGCTTACAAGGGAAAAACAGTGGGGGTCACTGCTGCTGTGCTTCCATATTTGTTATGCTGCTGTGTCCATTGTGTGCATGCTGCTCAGTGTATAAAACTCTTGTTTGTATGTGGCAAACAGAGCAGCTACACTCAGGGGCTGTGTTCAGTCTGCAGGAATAAGAAAAGCAGAGACAGATACGCAGGGATATGAGAAGGGCTCGGGACTGAGACGGATGCCTGCAGAATGTTTGCCAGGCAATTCTGGCATTTGAGAGCCTTCCTGCTGAAGTGGTAGATATTTGAGATCAATACCACTGTTTTTGCCACAGCTGAAAACAAGCTAGAGTCCAGCCTGGTTTAGAGCCTCTGTAGAATTAATTGGATGGATCTGGTTCCAAGTCGCTTTCAGAGCAAATTAGTGAAACTAATGTCGTGTTGGTGCCACAACTGCATCGCTGAAAGCTGAAGGTCTGTCAAGCAGCAGGATTGTACTGAAATCGGTGTGTGCATGAATCAGCCACTGGAGATGGCACTGGAGACAGCAGTCCAGAATGTAAATTCTTATATCCCACTGTCTATAAAAAAAGACTGATCACTACCAGTGAGTCTTATGAATAGCTGTTAGGTGTCTTTCCTTTGGTTAAACTGGGATTTGAGATTTTGATGCCTTTTTCCAGTGTTCAGGAGCAGTTTGGGTCTTTTACTCACAACAGAAAAAAATTCTGTCCTTCGTTCCATAGGTGCAGCTATGAGCTTGCTTGTTTAAAAAACAAACAAATTTGAAGAGAAATAATGGAGCAATACTGGAAGCAACTAGACCAAGTGTTGCTTGAGCATTGAAAATGAAAGGTAGTGGCTCTGAACAGGCAGGTAATTACGGCAAACTGTGAATGAGAAATTTATTTTAAGTTCAGGATGGTTGTCTTTTTGTGTGTATAAAAGATAACAAGAAGATGTTCCAGGGTCTTCTTTTGTCACAGTAAAATAGAAATCTATGCATACTGCAAAAAAACATTCTGTGCATAGAAGTAGTTCATGTGTAGATGATAATACAGATTGTTGGAAAATATAGCATCAAACTAGGAAAGGGTTCAACAGAATTCTGGAGTACCAGTAGGAGTGAAATGTATCTTGGAGCTGAAGTGTTGATGTGGCAGGTTAGAAACAGGTTTTTTTTAGTCTTCTGGGTTGTTGGCCATGAGGCAGGAATCAGATCAAAAGTTTCTTAGAGATTGAAGGGGAAGCAAATGTTCAGTTGTGGAATAAAGAGAATAAAACAGTGGGAAAGGAAATGTAAAAGTGGAGCAGAGTGCCACTGAAGCACCAGTAAGACACAGCATGAGGTAACGTGCAGAGTAGTCTTGGAAACAGCAGAGCCCAGGTGAGTGTGTGCAGACACCGAGGGCACGTGGGAGAAGAGAGAGCCTCAGTCGAGGTGTAGCCTGGGAAGTGGGGGCCAAGGACAGAAACAAAAGTTTTGCAAATAACTCTGAGACACTGTCAAAGCATTTTAATTGTTGATTCAGCTGTTCAGCATAGCAGGGCTGGTAGCTGACATCATCTCGGCTGGCAGGTTTTTAACACCACATTGTTTAGAACTTATCCTGTGGAAGCCAAGTGAAAATATTAGTGTATAAATCGATATTGGTGCGTATCCTAGGGCTCCTAATTTTGCCAAAATGCTAATCAGGTATTAGCTAATCATGGTTGTTGGCCTGGTTTTGTGTGGAGAGCTCTTCTATGGCAATGCAAAAAGATAAAGAGGGAAAGAAGACTCTTTTTTCCTAAAGAAAGCCGTCTCCTTTCTGTAACTGCTCTGTTATTAAATAGGATATATCTGTTCAGTCAGATCCTGTATTACAATCATCTTTTCCAAACTCACTGAAGAGAGCAACTCCGTTTAAAAAATACAACTGTGGGTTTGTGAGAGTGAGCAAATACGTGTAGAAAGAATAGGGGGAAGGGAGAGACTCCCTCTACTCTGTAGCCACCACATCCATTGTATGATGCCCAGTGATGGAGTGATTCGTAGAAGAGCCTTTGACAATAAATACTTTGTTTCTTTGTATCTGGTGCCCCAACCTTGTGTCATAATGAAGACAGGTACCTTGGTTTCTTTCTGCTCCTGATAATGATCTCTAGTGTTTGGATTTCTCTTCACTTGTGAATGCACACACAAGACAGGCAAACGTTTACAGATTTGAATGGGATATGACAAAGGTGAGAACTGTTTTGTCTTAGATCTTTCTTGTGAACTCCTTTTTTCACTAGATTACACATTCAGCCATTTCATACTCAATAAGTGAGAAATCCTTTCCATGTGAGAGATCTGGTTCCTATCATGGACAGCCTAGAGCTAAAGCTTGGGTGCTGAGAGGTGGTGTTGGAATTACAGAGTCACCATCTCCACTGTGGTAGCAAATAGGTGGATGCCACTTCTATTAAAAAATCAAATGGAGTTTCTTCTACTATGTGTAATATGTCATTGTAGTTCCAGATCGAGGCAGGAAACTTCTGAAGAGGAGACCCCTGCCAGCTGTCCATTGTTGATTTGGCTGGGAATATTGTTTTGTTCCAGCGCTGGGTAACATTGTGGTTTATCAGCTTCAGAGTTTGATTGCAAAAGTCACTGAAAAAAAGAATGACAACGAGGTCAGAATGTTGTTGTCAGACTCCACTTGACATCTTTGCTTTGTGTTGAGAGTGGTTGTGTATTTGCACTGCAGGGAATCAATGTCCCCTTCCCAGTCCAGCCCAGAAGGTCCCAAAGGCTCTTGCTGGGAATATTCCTTATTTACTTTCTTTCATTTCTGATAACATAATCTCCAAACTGCCATGAGTAATTCCTTAATTTCTCCTGGAGAAAACGACGTGGCTGAGGCAGTCTGCAAAGGAGCCCAGAGTTGTGTTTGGAGAAGGGAGCGCAGTGTGTCCTGACAGCTGCATCTGCCTGTGTTCTTATTCCAGGAAAAAAAAATGCTCTATGCCAACCCTCTTTCCATTCTTTCACCTAGAAAAGCTCTTCGTGTAGCACAGGGTGGAGATAGTTTTTCCTCGCGTGCTCAGGCTGGACGGGGACCACTCCGCAGCCGAGGAGTAATTTCATTTTTCCAGAAGGAAGCAGAAAACTCATGGACTTTCATGTACAAATGGTTGGAGAGAAACTTGGAAGAAGTCTTGACACTTGTTTATAGATGTATAACTTGTTTATAATAAATATATATATATATTTATATATAACCCATCTTTCCATGCCCCGGCACGTGCCGTAGTCATTTCCTCTCTGGGTTTTTGTTTCCCTCTTTGTCTCTGTATCCCTCAGTTCTTGCTGTGTGTTTGGCACTGTGTCTCTTTCTGTGTCCTTCTCAGTGCATCTCTCGTGTTCCTGTTTTATTCTCTGTGGCTCTGTGGAGCTCCCCGTGCGGTTGGTTCCCATGTGCGTGTCCCGTTTGCTGTCTCTGTTTCTTTTTTATCCCACTGTGTGTGGCTTATCCAGCATCCCAGGTTTTTTTGGTTTTTGGTTTTTGTTTTTTCATTTCATCCTGCACCTTGATCTTATTTTTTTCTTCCTTTGTCCTCTCTGCTGGCACTCCCTTTCTGCCTCTTGTCGCCTGTGTCTGCGGGGCTGGGGAACTTCTGGGGGCTGTCCCCACTTCCTTGTGTAAGCAGAGTCCCTTTTTGGGGAGATGGACCGTGGGAAAGGTTCGAATAAAGTGCCGTGCTCCTGCTGGGGCAGCTGGAGTCGTTCTGTGCCTTATTGGGGGTGAGGGGAGGAGGGGGTGGAGACTCGGGGGGTCCCGTGTCCTTTGGGGCACCCCAAGGTCCCGAGGAGAGGGAGCCACGCTGCGGTGAAGGAGCAGGTGAGTGGGGAATGGGGGGGTGGTGCCAGGTGCCGTCCCCCAGAGGGACCCAAGGGTGCCAGAACATTCACAGGGAGGGCTGGGTGTAGAAGACAGAAAAATATAAATATAAAAAATACCTAACTATAGCTTAAATAAATGTTTTATTCGGTTAGAGAAGGATTTTTTAATAGATAATCTAAATATAAAATAAAAATAATAGAAAAATAAAAATATTTATATATAAATATAAAATATAAACAAATACAAGTAACAAATTTATATGAAATATATAAATAATGCAAATATAATATAGTGTATTAATATAAATTATAAATATAAGAATAGAAATATAAAAATATTTTATATAGTTTGAATATTTTATTAGTTTTATTTGGTGAAGGCAAGTTTTTTTATAATTAATATAAGCAAAATAAATATACAAAAATACAATAAGTATATAAAGACATATAAAATTAGAAGTATTTGTGCCTATATGAATATATGTAAGTATATGTATAAATATATAGATAAATATATGTAGGATAGAAATAATATGTATATACACTTAGATTCATTCTATAGTTATATGAATTAGAGATCTAAATATGAAAAATATAAATATAAACATTTAAATGTAGTTAAAAATAGGGGTTTAAAAAGGGGGCTTTTGTTTGTATTTGGTTAGAGGTGGAGCTTTTAAATAAAATTAGAAACATACACATATAATATATAAAGATATAGATATACATAAAATAGAAATGAATTTTAGCAATATAAAGATTATGTGTACAATAAATAATAAAAATAGTATTGTATATATGTTATAATACAACCTTAATTGAATATATAAAATATGTATAGATTATAAATATGAATATAAATTTAATATTAATAGATTTTTATTTAAAGGGGTTTTTTTTTATTATTTGGTTAGAGACAGGAGTTCTTTTCGTTTTGGTCGGAGTGTTTTGGGGGCATTCTTTTAGGAGGATTTTTTGAAGGGATGGGACTCGTTGCTTTTTGCCTTCGCTTCTCTCTCTGTCCCCAAAGCGCCGCAGCCCCGGGCTGAGCTCGGCGCAGTGCTGCCGCCTTGTGGACACAGCGCGGTACTGCAGCCGCCCCCCGAGCCGGCAATGGCAGTGCTGCCGCCTTGTGGACACAGCGCGGTACTGCAGCCAGCCCCGAGCCGGCAATGGCAGTGCTGCCGCCTTGTGGACACAGCGCGGTACTGCAGCCAGCCCCGAGCCGGCAATGGCAGTGCTGCCGCCTTGTGGACACAGCGCGGTACTGCAGCCAGCCCCGAGCCGGCAATGGCAGTGCTGCCGCCTTGTGGATACAGCGCGGTACTGCAGCTGCCCCCGAGCCGGCAATGGCAGTGCTGCCGCCTTGTGGGCACAGTGCGGTACTGCAGCCAGCCCCGAGCCGGCCCCTGGCAGTGCTGCCGCCTTGTGGGCACAGCGCGGTACTGCAGCCGCCGCAGCTCCGGCAATGGCAGTGCTGCCGCCTTGTGGGCACAGCGCGGTACTGCTGCCAGCGCCGAGCCGGCCCCTGGCAGTGCTGCCGCCTAGTGGGCACAGCGCGGTACTGCAGCCGCCGCCGCTCCGGCGCCCTGGCAGCGCTGCCGTCCTGTGGGCACAGCGCGGTGCTGCGCGCGTGCCCTTCCGATGATTGGAGCGAGCGCGTGCCGGGACGCTGCCCTGTAGGACTGCCGCCACGCTGCGGAAGTGACCTCTGCCAGTACTAGAGATGGCGGCCGAGAAGGGAGAAAGTGACGTCTTGCCACTCTCAAGATGGCGGTTAGGCCGGCACTCGTTTGACCTTCTATATATGGCGGCAGTTCCGGGTACCACAACAAAGATGGCAGCCGGGCCGGAAGTGGCCTCTGCCAGTACTAGAGATGGCGGCCGAGAAGGACGGAAGTGACGTCTTGCCACTCTCAAGATGGCGGTTTGGCCGGCACTCGTTTGACCTTCTATATATGGCGGCAGAAAGGGCGGGAAAATCAAGGACCCCAGT
>NC_079335.1:148307725-148394521 GCF_029582105.1 Oenanthe melanoleuca
AGTCTTTTCACTGAAAACATCTTTTCTTACTAAAGCATCCAGGTATTTAAAAGCAGCCATTTCTCATATGGAGTATCTGTAAAGGCTTGCCCAGGTTACAAGGAACAAGGTGCATGGATAGAGTGCAGTAATCCCTGAGGGACAATTAGGCAGGTACCACTGCCTGTACACCTTTTTGCTCAGCCTGTTGATTTGGTGAGGAGAGATGAAGCTGCATTTTCTCTGGCTTCCTCTGCTTATATCAGGGACCTATAGGTTTTTATTTTGGCATCCGTTCCCTCTCATTTGCACTGTAGCCTGCTAGTGTGCATACTGTCTGCTAAATGCTAATTAATGTATTGAAGAAATGAGAATTAGGTAATGTAGGTAGTCTGTGCAGAAGGATCATGTTTGTATAAAAATGGAACCTGAGTTATAAAATCACAATGAAAATGCCTGATTTGTCTAAGCTTTTCCACTTTTATCCGCTGCATGCAATAGCAACAGGGATCAAAGCAGCTAACTTTCCATCAGGACAAAGGTGCTTGTTTGATTCAGCTTCAAGGGCTGCATGCACAATCAGACCCCTGGAGATACTGAAAGGCAGGAACCAGAGAGATGCTTCAACAAAGTTCATTGGGAGAAAGCTGCCTGGCTGGAAAGAAAAAGACTGGGAAAGGAAATAAAAAATAGAATGGAACATGAATACACTCTGAGGTCACAGAAAGGTCTAAAAGGGGAAGAAGATATTCAGAAAGACACTTAGAATGGAAATATAGTTGCCGTTAAAACTAAACAGAGACATTACTTAGGTTTAATGAAGCTGAATTTAATCAAGAAGAAATTGAACAAACTGTTTGATGATTGTGCATTGTAATGTAACAACTTGGTGTGACAACTTTGCAAAATGATGCTGTTCCTGCCTCCAGAGATGGAGGTGGAGCAGGCAATCTACACAGTGGCCCAGCTCCTTTCCATGTGAGGAGAGGTCAAGTCGCCAGGGCCCTCTTTCCCTGGAAAGTGTGGATCTCAGGTGCAGGAACTGCATAGACAGGATTGCCTTGGGGTGCTGTGTAGCAGCCAGCTAAAAGTGGGAAGAATCAAACTCGGAGCAGCTGGATGATTAAATCTCCTTTATTCACTGGACCATGGCTTTCTCAAAGGATCTTCTGCATATTTTCTCCAAGATGTAAGCCCCAGCTCTGCTGGCCACATGCCAAATGTCAAGCATGGTCAGTCCAAAATCTGTGTAGAGAGCTGTGCCTCTGTGCATGCGCTTGCACTGCATAGTCCCTGTTTCCAGAGGTTTGGAGAAGCAGACATCCAACAGGCTGTGTGACACTGGTCATCCCACTGTCACCTCTCCCACCAGAGAGTTGCCCTGAGCAAGTGCTCAAAAAGTAGGGTAATAAAAATACACAGCTACAGTTTTCTGGGGTCAAACCTCTGACTTTGGGGATTGCTTTGCTTCCCACTAATGATTCTGCTTCTTACTTTATTTATACTTGCTTTAGCTACTCCACTTCTAACTATGTGGTTCCTGGCATGCTGATATAAGGTGTTGAGAGAACGTATGCATCTATGGGTTCCACACATCCTACTTCCTGCGAGGTTGCAGTGCAAAGAGAGAAATTTAAATGCAGGGACAACAGTTCAGTCATATTGACTCTATGGATCTGCTGCTCTGCTCTCTCAGGCTGGCTATCTTTCCAGTGCTCCTTGCCAGCTGTGCTCAGCTCTGGTTGGCATGGCATTATTGTTTGAATTTGCCTTTTGGCATAATAGTGGATCTCAGAGAAAAACAAGAGCGTCTGAGGAGGTGTGTGTTTGTGACACATTTCTGTGGCAGTAGCTTTTGCTAATGCAAACACAAAAAGAGACTGGTGAGACTCCACAGTGTGTGACACAGTAGCCATGAAATTTCAATGAAAGGAAAAAGAGATAAAATTTTAATTTGCTGTCTTGGTGTTTGGGCAACAGATGTAAAGAAGTTAGTGATTTTGTGATGTGGCTATACAGATCTACTGAAATTTCACTTTCACATGGCAGAAGGTGCCAGCAGAGCTAAGATACAGGTTTTGTTTTCTTTTTTTTCTGATTGACTGAAAACAAAGGGACGGAACTCTGCTGCTTTAGAATGCAGATGTATTACTCTCATCAAATTTTACTATCAAGTTTGGAGGTAGAGTTTATGGCAGGCCATTATTTCATTTCTATGCCCTGGGAACTTTTGTATGGTTCTTTAGGAAGGAATACTTTTAAAGTCACCTTATTATGCCCCCTTTTCCATCAACAACTGTTGTTGGTAGTTGCAGTAAAAAAAAATTCTAATGTGTGAAAATAACATGCTCTGTTTGCTTTTCAACATGGAGAGATTAAAGGAAATAGTGTGATGATTATGAATTTTGCTCTTTTAAGTGAATCTACACATTTTTCATCTGTCCCCACTCCTTGTTTTCCTGCAAAAAACATTTTTCTTTTTATCTCATGTTTGTCTGATAGCTGTATCTTGAGGTATCTTCCAACCAAAGCATAAAATAAATGCAGGCAATATAATCTTGAATTCATGTGAATATCTGAGGAAGGAAGAGATGGGTCACTCTAACATCACAGTCTTTTATGAGAGTAGTACTACAATTTGATCAAAAGGAATAAGCTTTGCTTAAGATTCCTTGACTCATTGAAATTTTTTGTTGAGTATTGAAATTAAAGCTATGAACAGAAACTACTTTATTGTTTGCATTACATTGTGTTGTGACCAGTCATCAGGGAATTTAATCACCACCTTCTAATGTTAGGAAAAATGAATATTTAAAGGCAGGGTATGATGACATCAGTTCAGTGGTATTTTAGGAGCCTAGCTGTTTTGCCTACCGCAGAAATTTTGTGTCTCAACTTAGTGGTTAGACCCTCTTGCTGTAAGTAGGAGTGAGACTTTGGAGATAACAGAAGATTGCTCTTGGTCCAAATGTGTGTAGCATGAAATAGTGAGGTATTGGCAAAACAACAGGAAGGAAAGTTATATGGCTGATTGTATACTTATTCTTTGATTAAGTGAGGAAGTCCTATGAAATATGTAAATAGAATATGGATTTTGTGTCAGTCAGGGATTGAAATGGGGCAGTATTTAATCACACTATTATTGCTTCTCAGACTTAAAACAGATGTAATGACACTTTTTAAACATACAGGCTGCCGAAAAAATATGTTACATTATGTTTTCTTAAATTTTCATTTTGACCCCAGGTAGTAGTGTAGAACAATTGTGATCATGGTTGTTGAAAAGTCAGGCTCCTGTTGCTCATAAGATTCAAAAATTGGTTAGGTTAATGTGTTTAATTTCAAACTGAATGGATCATTTAATCTGATGCCTCCAGGAACATAAAGAAAATGCCAAGTTTGGTGTGACAAGTGAAAAAACTTTTGTTCTTAAAGTCTCTAGCCTGCATTTCCTTCCTGGTGCTGAATTGCCTTTTGGAGGTTGTACTTTCTGAAAGTGATGAGAAATACAAAGATGGTTGAAAGTACTCAGGTGAAAAGTATATTGTAAAAGGAAACTGAGGATTAGCAGAGGAATTGCATTCTTAGTACTGGCTGGCTTTTAAGTAATTTTTGGGCAGGTTAAATAGTCTTGTGTCATATCCTGTTTCAGAATCCTAAATACTTGTTAGCATTTTCTCTGCTAAAGCCACTATTGAGGAAAAGATGCATGGTCTCTTGACAGGTCTGCATGCCTTACTTGGAACACTTTCCAGTCCATGCTGCTGGAGGATATTCAGCTTCCCTAGGACCGTACCAAAATGAGCAGAGGGCTACTGGATTAAGAGGGGGTATTCCTCCAACTAAGGATTTCCAGAGAACAACGGCCTTCTCTCTGGGGTGTTCCTTCTTCCCAGATGAGCTTTGGGTCTGAGATAATGCTGACACCCTACCTAGGCCAGCAGCTCAGTATGCTGCTAAGTGTCTCAGCAGGTGGGTAACAGGAGAGACTCAAAGAATACCTGGAAGCATTTCATTTGGCACAGTGTATCTTAAAACAGAGCTGCAGATGTGTAAGGTATTTTCAACTGGCTAAAACAGTTGTATCCTCAACTGGGCATCTACAGATCAACTTGTCTAACTTAACTTCACTGTAATCCTTCATGTTGAATCTCCAAACTGACCATCTCAAATCTCTCATTTAAGAGTCTTAGAAGCTTCAAGTTGATTTAACATGCACAAAACAATAGCAATAAATTCCTGGAGAACCAATCCAAGTGTACAAATGCCTTCTAAATTTGACATGGTTTATATTAAATCTATCATTATCAAATGCAAAGGTGGCAACTCATCTCTTTTTTTCAGTTTCTTTTGATTTGCTTGTAATTTTACCAAACTTCAGCAATCTGGGCAAACATTTTTTGTGCTCGATGTCTACCTTTGATGATTTGATGATATTGCTGGTGCTTTGTTTTCTGCTTTACGATATTTAAAGAGCTTAATATACCGTTTGTCATTCTCAGATTTTAACATTTATGTTTCTTCTTAAAGCTCAGAATTTTTGGACTGTTACTATTTTGTGCTGAAAGAACCAAAGGAAAGCCTTTCACTGTCATTTGAAGGCTAATTTGTGTTTTCTCTGGGGCATTCATCTTGAGTCAGCAATGCCCAGATGACAAAAGAAAAATGTGTTTTGTCCAAGGCACTGACTTGGCAAAACAATGGCTTTTTGATTGGGTTGAGATTTCAGTGTGATTTCCCTGCTTCCTTGAAACAAAGGGAGAAGCCTCCAACTGCAATGCAGATTCCTTCTCCTGTGTTAGACTCACCTCAAAGATCACATGCAACTTTGCTCATACCCTTGTGCCTGTTTATCACTGCAAATCTGATCACTACCAGCAGTGGGGGTCTTTAATCTGATAAATATGACAAGAGATGCTTATGCATACCATTAGGAAGGCAATATTCCATATGCTCTCTAATCGGTTTGAATTTATCCTATTATTTCAGCATTTAAATGTTGCTGAACGTAATTTAGATGTGTCAGGCTCATAAAGTGTAGGCTCTGGTGGGAGTTCATTATTGAAAAAAGATACATCCAGCAAGGCTTTTTCTGGCTCCAGGCCCAAGCCCTCAGCATTTTGCTTACCTCATGTGTAGCTTTTGTCTGCTAGCTATACTCCTGCAACTGTGCTGAAGAAGTCTCTGACATATTCTTTTTATTGCTTCCCCTTCAGTATAATTTCTTCTTTTCCATCTCACAGGGTGTGTATATAATTTGTTGATTTAAGAGAATGATAGCTCATTCAGAATGTGTGGTTGAAGTAACTAGGCTAAACAAAGCACACTTTAGTGAGTGTCCTGGTTTGAAAGGACAGGTGTGTGCTAGGGAAAAAGCAGGGCCTTCCCTTGAAATGGAGAAAGTAAAATCCCTCCTTCTGAATTAGTATAATTTTGAAAATTAAGGGGCTCTCAGGTAGAGATATGGGAAATAACAGTTCTTTGCTAATGTATATAACAAGGTAAAACATCAACAACTATTAAATTAACAACAAACAGAACAGGAACCCAGTAACAGCTCTTTTGGTTGTAGGCACTTTTCCCTCTGGTGCAGTTACCATCACCATTGGCAGTGAGCTCTGACAGGTTCCGGGTGGGCAGGGGGCAGATGCGATGATCCTGCGCATCTGCAGGAGTGCTGGGGATGACAGTGGCTGTGTCCCTGATGGGAAGGGGTGGAGGAGAGACCCTGCTCACGAATCCTTCGAGCAGTGTCGGTCCTGGTGCTCTAACAGGATGCTTGGAGATAGCAAACTGAAGCAGGAGAGCGTCCTAGCAGGGGTGCAGGATCCAACACCAGAAGAAGCAGCTCCCAGTTTTGGGATGGCAGGACAATGTTTTCCAGTGGCCTTCCTCCTCCAAGAGCCAAAAGCAAGCAAGTGCCAGCAATTCCAGCTCCCCACCCTCCTTTACCTACTTCAAATCTCACGGTGTTCCCCCCTCCCCCTCAGAGAAACTCCCAAAAAAACAGGGAGTCTGTCCCTCCCCCATCTCAAGGTCTTAAGGACCTAGCCATAACTGCTCCTTAGCATGTCAATGGGAAAAAAATTCCATCAGCAGAGAGGAAAGGAAAAACACAACCCCAACAGTGAGGTTGCTGGAAGGCATGAACAACATCCTTCGTATTAGTGACTGGCTAATGCAATGAAACCTGACTGTCAGTATCTTCTAACCTGGGTGTTGTGGCCAGTGCTACCATCCAGTTATTGAAACTGATATAAGATGAGCTTGTTCTTCTCCTTATGGGAATGCACAGTTAGTGGACATGGCAAACACTGAGAGCTTTTCTTATTTTTTAAAATCTCATTTGATCTCTAAAGGGGCAATTTGGAATGCAGTATGAAGGTTTGGGGCTGCATGGCTTTTTGACGTATTTCTGTAACTGTAAAAAATCTGTCTGAAAAACAACTTGAGCTCCATGGCAGGGCAGGTGTGAAAGTATGCTAATACTTCTGACACATGTGCACTTGCATGGCACAGTGGGTAATGAATGAGTCAAACTCCAAGGAATTTAGTTTTCATCATTCATCTTGGTTAAGAAAAGTTTTAATAGTTGTCTTACAACAGAACAGAATTGAATCCACTGCTGCACTTTAGGGAGCAAAAATCTTAATACCCACCCCACTTTAAATAGCCTTCTCCTTTTATAAGGTGCAGACATTCTGTAATGGTTTATACTCTTGCTTAAATGGCAGCCTTAGTCTCTTAAAGAGGAATAATTTTTCCTCAGGCAGATTCCCTGATTCTAACAGCTTTGTGCATCATCACAAAGCAGGAAGACCAACAATGCCTTTTAACCACAAAGAAGTAAGAAAAGGATTTTGGGTGAGGTATGACTTTTACTAGACTTGCACAAAAATAAAAAAATTAGGCAAGCACGTGCCTGACAGCCTGCCTTGTTTGTGTTGACCATCTGATTCAAGGAGAAGATGCCTACAAGAGATGTGTTGTAGGCACCTACAAAACAGTGATCTCACAGATGCACATGAATTAGGATGAATAGGATTTGCAAACATGCTTCCAGCCTCACACCTCACATACTTTTCTCACATTTTTCATTGAGTTAGACTTGTGAGGTGGGGAGGAAAGAACTTCTCTGGATGTTGAGAGGCAGTGCCTAACATAGTTTCTGCCTTAAAACATACTGTCTTGATGTCACATTCACAAAGCACACCGCCAGTATTACATTTCAACTATTCCTGAATATGCACTTTGGACATAACCCTGAAATTCTTTTCATCACTCTTGGTGAAGCCCCTGGCTCAAGTACACTAGGTTGGATTTCTTGAGGGTGAGGCCATTTATGGATGGTGGTGTTCTCCATCCTCTAATATTTCTGCCTGCAGCAGTTATAGATGCATATGGAGTCTGAAAATCTTTGTTCTCTGAGCAAGATGGGGTTACCAGTTAGAGAGACTAGGTACAAAACAGTATATTTTCATTTATCTAGAGTTAGGAAGCATTTATATTATGAAGTTATAATAATAAAAACCTTTTTATGTATTTATTCTTATACTGAAAGGTTTGGTGCAATATATAGCCTGCTGGCATCCGTCTCTGGGATGAACTGAGTAGAATTCCCTGCTGAACTTTCTTTTTCTCTCTTTTTCCCATCTCTTACAGCATAACTCACTGCTGTCAATTGACATTCTAGTTGGTAACTTACTTCTCTGGCTTGAGGCTCTGTAACTGTTAAAGTACTTCTCATACTGTGCTTAATAATAGAAAACCATTTTCATATCTGGATAGACAGAATTTTCCAAACTGGTAGCCCAGACAAATCTTTGAAGATAAATCTCTGAAGCTGTTCACCTGAGCTGCTTTTTCCTTGCCTTTTTATTCTATTTTGTCATTTGTTTCCAGAGAATTTTATTATTCCTGTCCTTTAGTTTAACTCTTGCCACAGAGGTGGGACAATATCTCTTAAGATAAACACATGATAAAATTTTCCACACTACATTACTGCACTACTTCCAGTGCAGGAAGATTTTCTATCAGTCTACAGTTTCCAGGAGACTTTCTACCAGGCTCCAAGATAGATAAATGTCTTTCCTTTATATAGAATCATGGAACCATTCAAATTCAACTCTAAACTATATCCCCAAGTGCCATATCTACACATTGTTTTACTACTTCCACTGATGGTGATTCTACCACTTTCCTAGGAAGCCTGTTCCAAAGCGTAACAACCCTTTAAATTAATAAATTTTTCTAATGTCTAATCTAAACCTCCTTTTTTGCAACTTGAAGTAATTTCCTTTTGTTCTGTTACTTTTTACTTGTTACCTGAGAAAAGAGACTGACACTCACCTCGCTAAAACCGTCTTTTAAGTTGTTTTACAGAGTAATAAAATCCTCCCTGAGCCTCCTCCTCACCACTCCTTCTGTGGCTTCTCCTAAGACTTGTGCTCCAGACCCTTAACTAGCTTTGTTGCCCTTCTCTGGACACAGCCTAGCACCTTGAAGTCTTTCTTGTGGGAAAGGGCTCTGAACACAGCATTTGAGGTGTGGCCTCAGCAGTGCTGAGTACAGTGGGACCATCCTTGCCCTAGCACTGCTGGCCACCATTTCTGATACCAGCCAGGATGCCATTGGACTTATTATCCACTGGGGAATGCAACTAAAACCATAATCTGATCTCCATTTGAAAATAACTTTTGTTATTTTCACAATATTTTTGTCATTTTTCACATTTCTTTATAACATCTTTTGTCTTTGATCAATTTAATCTGCCTTATGCAAACTACTTTTTTTTGGTATGTTAGAATGAAGTGCATCACTTTTGAAATTTTTATCACAGAACACCACCATCATCATCATCATCACTGAACACAGTATTTCTAAAATATTTTCTTTCTTATAGTTCACTTGGACTTATAATCAGGTGAGGCTTTTTATTACTATTTTTACTTCTAAGAGATGGATGCATTGAACAATGTGCAGATATTATCAGCCTGGTAAGTGATGTCAGAAATCTCAAGGAGATAAATGCTGGAACAACTCATACTTTCTTCTCCCTGGATAAAAAAACCATCCTTCCAGTGGCCTCTCTATGTGAGTATATGCAGGTAGAACATACAGTTGCAACCACTGGTCCTGATGCATGGGAAGTGAGTAGTAGTAATGACTGATTTTTAAATAGTTATATACTATGACTCTCTTAAGGCAGCTTTTGAGTTGCAAGTTACTGACTGGGCCTGCGTACCCCGTGGTCCCGCTGGACACCCGTAAAGCGTGGCCAATGTGACTTCTGCCCCACTGTGAGCAAGGGGTAGCTTGCTGCCCCTCCCTGCTGGGGAGTCGCCGCCCCATTAGCAGCTTCACGCAATGCTGAAACAAACTTGAGGTTGAGGCTCACCCATCTCCTTGGGGGTGCCCTCTTACCGAAGGCCTCGTCCACGGGCTAATGAGTTGGACAAACATTGCTGGCAGTGCGTGAAACTCAGGACACTGCCAGCCAGGAATTGACGCCCTCCGACCACTCGGTATCACTCTGGTGACAAAAGCTTGTGTTGATGCATGACTCTCAAGCCAGGGGTCATGCAGCACAAGCCGCCAGGTCCCCCTTTACCCGCTGGGTAAAGCTTGGCAGCGCTTGGGGGGTAGTGCTGTCACGGTCCATCAGGGACCCCCCACATACCGGAGTGCGCCGATGCGTGCCAGGACCGGCCTGCGTTGGCCTCTGTGTACGGGGTGCACATGCTAACGCAGGCAGCTGTGCGACAGGGCTGTGTAACCTGGCATGGAGATACGTCTGTTCCGACCATCGGGTACCCCATGCTGCGTACTGCCTCCTAGAGGCTCTGTGCTGGCCGCAACCCAGTGGCGTCGAGCGGTGGAGTTACAAGGTCCTGTACTCGACCCCATCTGTGCACTCGGCTACAGCGCAGGCTGTCTTGAAGGGGCACATGCATCATGCTGCACAGTCCCACGACCCTGGAGGCTCGGTTGTACCCGAGCCCGAGAGAGGCAGGACTCCCGGTGGGATTCTCACTTCCACGCGCCGCATGGCCGCACGGCCTGAGCATCACGTCGTCCAGTCCTCGTTTCCGATTGGACGAAATTTACCGATTTCGACCCCGGTGGACGGACCACCGTGACTTAACCCAGAAAAGGTGCAGAAACACAAGTCTCTGCTCGAAAAGGTAGCAGAATTTGAAAATCTATTGACCTGTGGAGTATGCTGACTGCCGAAGAATGAAAGGAGTTTTTCCTTGGCCAAGAGGCACGGTGTGTTCTGCAATCAGTATGAGCTGAGTTTGACACAAGGAAACAGATGGAAAAACAGACAGCTTCTTTCAATAGCAGCAGGTTGATCATAATAGTCCAGGCTCAGTAAATAATTCAAAAGTCACTAAGATAATTAAAGCTTTAAATGGGAGAAAGGGACATTTGGTTTTACAAGGAACCATAATATATTTTTCTGTTTAAATTATCACTCCTATTGTTTAAGTATCTCAGGGACATTAGGGAAAAAAGATGAACTTTGTTTTAGGAATTTTAATAGCAATTACAGATCTCCATAACAGCCATAAACAGAGCACTATCTTGTCAACCAAACTGGCTAATGACATCAGCAAAAGAGTGGATAGCCAGGGAAAAATACCCACTTGGCTGACAAGTGCCTCTTTTGAGTATACAGGTAGCAGAAAAGAAGAAGAAAAATTATTTTCTAATCCTTTAGGGCAAGGACAGTAGGAAATTTGGAGGTTTTAGTCATAGTAGGATGATGCAAATGAAGCTCATCTTAAACAGTGAAAGATCAGGGAGATTTTTTTCCCAAGCACCTCTAGGCAGTTTGACCTCTTACATATTCCAAGCATGTATTTGTGCACACCTAATCCAGATTAAACCCGGCAGAAGGGACAGCCTCCTAAAGAGCACTTTGTTTCCTCCTCAGCTTTTACCTGTGAGGTTCAATGGCAGTCAGGTTTGTGGAGCATGAAATACAAAGGACCACACAATCTTTTTGAGTGTACTGGCATTCCCAACAAACTGCATGTGTGGCAAAATGCTTTTTCTAAACGTCATGAAATGGCTGTTGGAGCTCTGAGGTCCAATAAGTGGCTGCACAGCTCTCAGGCAATGCTGTATACTGCTGTGCTTGTGTCTCTTTTCAGTTATACTGCTAAACTCATTTAACCTTGCAACGCAGCACAGGAGAGAATTTAACCAAAATGGATATATTCAGGCAGCTTCATCTTTGAATAGTTTTAAATAAAAAATAAGGCTCTAAGTATTTTGATTTTGCTTGGTCCCAAAGCAAGTAATTTGTACAATCACTAGTATCGCAAAATTTCCATAACCAACATAAGTCAAGTGGGAACTGATTGAAGTTTTTCTCAAGATTACTCCCATTTCCTAAAACTCAAAACCTAGGAAAGCTGGCATGACCTCTAGGCTTATAACAGGCAGGTTCACAATGTTTGAAGGGTTTAGCTATATGACATGCATATGAAAAATCTAGAATTCTTGAGCCATGTAGTTCCAATCAAATACTGTTTTTTTTTTAATGCAGCCAGCTGAAAGACCACGAAATTAGGAACAAATGCATGTACACCATATGTACTGAACCAAATTTGTGAAATGCATTTCTCTGATTGTGAGTAAAGCACAGTGTAACACCATATGCAGAAATATTGGATTTGGGTGATAGTGCCTCTCATAATGCGTGCATTCTAGCAACACACCTTTCTGCCCAAATATTCACTCTACATATAAAACGTGTATAGTCCTTTTGCTGCTGAGAAATGGAGTAGTGAACAAGACTATGGAGGTAATATTCTCTTCATTATATAGCACCTGTGAAATTGTTCCTGTTGTTCAAAGATAGGTTAAAAAGTACAACTCAAATTTCAGTCTATTCCTGTCTACAAAAGGAGCACCAAAAATGCAACTTCAAGTAAAGCAGAAAAAAGACAAGACCAAAGGTAATCTTTCAGGGGTACAGATTACCAAGAAATGCATACTTTAGAAAAAGTTTCATCAAAAGTACAGACCCTTATGATTTTTGTGCTATAACCATTGGGCTTGATTTCAATAATTACAGGGTGAAAATCAATGCAGAATGTCAAACAAGTGGCTCTCAGTAGTCCTATCTAGCCTTAAAATCTCTGGGCTTAAGGATTTTCACAGCTGCAGTGTGTGCAAACAGATGGTAATATTATTGATATTGCTACCTGCATTCCTTTCTGCTGCTCATGAATAAACACCTCCCTCACTGAGGATTTTTCAATGCAACTGAATATGAGTTTATTTTGTGAATAACTTCAGATGTGACAGCTACTGTTTGATTCCCACTGGGAAGCTGTGGCCACCCCCATTCTGCCCGAACAGAGGGCAGAGGGTCCAGCACAGACATATCTTGCAAGATATCAGCCTGTTAATGACTAGATTTGTATCTTCATGGGAGCAGAATATGGAATTTAACATAGGGGGCGGAAAAATGTGTCCTGGGGAAGTTGTTTCATAGCGTATCTTGGTCTCCTGGGAAGTGTGGGTTGGAAAGTGAACATTAGTCCCACAGCATATAAATTTATAACCTGTCAAAGATAAAAGAAAGATGCAGTACATAACAGAATTAAGCTCGCTAATTATATGTCAGTGTGATTACTGCATCCCTCTCTCTCTTTGCTTTTGACACACTTTGGTATTTGTGTTAGCATGCAGGTACTCAGTTTTGTACGTGCATTACTGTGTGGCAGGCAAAGCAGGGACTTGTGTGTCCTATCCTCAGGTCACTTTTTTGCATTATACACTTTTCACCTGGGGATACCTAAGGACATAATATGGCCTCCAACTTTGGAACATTATCCTTTAAGAGTTGCAATATAAAGCATGCAGTGAAGTTAAGTGTGAGGTTAATTATCTTGCTGGGGCTTACACCAGACTTAATGCTGGCAAACTAAACTAGGCCAAGGTGAGCTGGGGATGGGATCATAAAGGGATCACAACTGCTGTTTCACTCAGCAGTAAAACTAATAAGAGTCAAACTGCTGACATAACTGTCAGTATCCTATTTTCTGAACCATGCAGGAGGAGGAAGAAATAGAGAATGAGACGGCTATAAATGGACTGATGAATTAACTATGGTCCTAGATTGAAATGCAGGTTTTCATTTTCTGCAGGTGTACTTCTTGTTAATAATTTGCTGTTTCAAAACTGTCAGAGTTTTTGTGAAGGAGTGCATACATGTTAAGCAATTTCCAGAGAGTGTTTACTGTACTTAGGAAAACTTACTGTTTTGTTATCAGGCTTAAGGTCAGTTGGAGAACTGTGAAGCAGAGTATTTTGGAGGACTGTTTTGAGGGATTCAATTTCCTATCTTCTAGAGTTAAAGAGACACACACACACACACTTATTTATTTATTTATTTGTTAGTTAGTTAGTTAGTTAGTTATGTAGATTTCACTTGTGTGCAAGCTCTTACATCTCTGAATGGCAGTTGCAAATGATCAAACAGTATTTTTGGAAAGAAGCTCTTTCCCTCAAGCTATAGTTTCCAATTCAATTCTAGCCCAGCTCTAGATTTGCAGGATGTCTGTGTGTGAAAGTGCGAATTAGGAGTTGAGGGAAGACTTTCTGAGGAGTAGGTTATCTAGGGAGGACCATACTGGACAAACTGAAGTGTGGAAAAAGACTTCAGCAAAAAGGATATTTTTGCACGGTGATACAAGATGCCTGTAAACGCAGTGAGATCTTAACTAAGTGAAGCCTTTTTCTCTGAAGGGACAAAATGTTTCTCTTTGCTCCTCCCATTCTGTTACTTCAGCTCTTCCTTCAAACAATGGATTCAGGTTCCTGTCTTTCATGTGCTCACCCACCACTTAAGAACAGTTTCACTGCCTTACAGAATTCTCACTGTCTTCAATGGTATGAGATTATGTCTTTGCACCATGGTGTTGCTTGGTCTCCTGCATGAATACCACTTATTAAGACACAAATATACAACTGTTCATAGAATAATAACCATAATAACTGATATTGTGAGTTGATTCCTAGAGAACTCTGCATTGGTTTTTGCATGTCAGGAAAGGAGGATGAATAGCCATCTTTTTGCTTACAGTGAACAACAATTCATTAAGTTGCAAAAAGAAATATGATTAATTCTTTTAAAAATGAATGTTCACTTGGATTATTCTATCACAGAATTAGTTAATGCATAGATATGGCACACCTGGAATGGAAAATAGTTAAATTGTTGCTGGTAAATGCTTAATTTTTTAATTGGTACATATATATAAATTAAAGTCAATGCAGTATTTTCTATGGATCCCCTCTTAATCTGATCATTGCTCCTGCCCTGTGAATAGCTCTACATTGTCACTGGAAAAATCACAATATCCTCTTTCTTAAGTTTTTTAAACAAAGGCAATATCTGTAGTTTTTGTTCCAAGATATCCCATCCTTGGAAGTGTTCAAAGTCAAGATGAATAGATCTTCAAGCAACTTGGTCTGCTGACAGGTATAGAGGAGTGGCATGGCAGGAGAATGAGAACTAGGTGACCTTTAAGGTCCCTTCCAACACAAACGATTCCATTAATCATTTGTCTTGGTTTGAAGGACCGGTGTCTGCCAATAAAGGCAGAAGCTTCTCTTTGAAATAGAGAATGTAAACTCCTCTCTTCAAAATTATTATTATAACTTGGAAATTAAGGGTCTCTCAGGCAAAGAGAGGGGAATTAGGAATAACAATTCTTTACTAGGAAAATTAAAATAGAAGTACAGTATTACAAAGAATAATCCCAAAACACTGACAGAGTCAGAATACAACCTGACACCTCGTCAGTCAGGGTGTTGGTAGCTGTCTAATTAAATGGTGGCTACAGTCCTCTTGCAGCAGCAGATGAGCTTCAGCTGAAGCAGTGCTCCTGTAGAAGGGTACAGTTCTCCTCTGAAGGTCTAGAGATGATGTGGAAAGGTCCAGTGTTTTTATAGAATCCAGTGGAAAGACAAATATCTTGCTCTTCAAAATTTCAGTTTTTTATCTAAGTAGGAAAGCCTTGGCTCCTCCCCATGACTGGAGCATCTCCCAATGGGATGATGTAATTTTATCAGTCATACAGTGGGACTCAATGGGCCAGTAGCAGATGATATCTTCCTGGAGGGAGGATGGGTTGTGGAAAAGATAAAGATGATTGCTTCACCTTGTCTTAAAGATGGCCCATTAGCAGCTAGTATGTGCTACAGAAATAAGGGAATCACTATCCCACCCGGCTTCAACAGTTGGTGATAGAATACACATTTTTGGCCACATCAACCCAACGCATAATTCTATTGTTAAATCTATGAAATCCTAGTATCTGGTTAGACTGCACTGAGCCAAGTGATGTGTGGAGGAAAACTGCTTGCAACA
Source organism: Oenanthe melanoleuca (assembly GCF_029582105.1). Classification (NCBI taxonomy): domain Eukaryota; kingdom Metazoa; phylum Chordata; class Aves; order Passeriformes; family Muscicapidae; genus Oenanthe; species Oenanthe melanoleuca. Next base: position 148,323,099 of record NC_079335.1, read on the forward strand.
ATACTCAGTACTGAGGTTCCCCTAAATTATATGAAAAATCTTAATTTACTTTGCCAAACCTATAAAAAGTTATGTTTCCACTCAGCCAGGCCCATTATTACTTATGTGGATTTGAAGAAATGTGTTCATTATACAACACTTGATGACATGGCTCTTCCTGTATTTTTATATAATACTGCAAAATAATACAGCTGTAATAGTTTTTCACAGGCTGTTGATGAAGAAAAGTTACCAGTATTTCAGGACATTAGAAAATGAGGTATTTTAAAAGAAGTGGAGGAGGGGAAGAGTAAGAAAAAGAAAGCCTGCAGCACTGTTGGGAGAAAATTTCCTTTGTGTCTAAAGCATTTTCTCAGAACAATGCAGGCTTGCTCTGCAGTCACCAGAGCTGTGCTCATGGTTCTGAAAGATAGTCCTCTGCATTTGGCATGAATGCTCTCCTCTCGCTCTTCTGCTTGGCAATGTTGGAATTTTTTCTCTGTAAAATTTGAGCCAGCAACCTCTCTTCCCACCCCACCCCAGTTTTGTCTCTGTGCATCAAATTATCATTTTTTAAAAGGCACTGTGAAGCAAGAAAACTTTTACTTTAGACAAGATAGACTTTAGTGTAAGCTAAAGATTTAAAAGAAAAATTATCTCTAGGATTCATTCTGGGAAAGGAAGATAATATAGTTTAGGGATTTTTATTTTTTTAAAGAAATCTAAGTGTAGGCTTCCGCCTGTGAAAGGTAAATGTCTCTGTTTTTAGCTAAACCTTTTTTGGTACAAATTGCACATATGGTGTCAAAGAAATACCAACTGAGTAAGTGCTGCTTTCATCGAGTTACAGGGCAAAATGAATGGGAAGAGAAAGAAGTGCAGAAGGAGGGTTTTTAGGCCATGCAAGCCACAGAACAAAGAGAGTTGAAAATTGTTTCAATGGAATTTATTTTCCATAAGCATAGGCATCCTGCTTTCAGTATTTCTATTACAGGAATCTTCTATTTTTCTATGTAGTCATCTGTTGCTGTTTATTGTGCATTAATCAAGCGGTGTTTCACAAGGGAGAAAAAAGATATGTTCATCTTACACAATGCAATCTCAAGCTTGGTGTGTCCTCCCCAAGCTGAGCACTTCAGCTTTGCCTAAATAAGTACAATTAGAATTTTAAAAAACCTCATAATCATAAAATTAACCATAATGAACCACTTGGTGTGTGTGACTAAATGGTTCCACATTGCATTCTGCTGGTGTCTGTAGCTTGCACCCAGAATGTGCTTTCATGAAGATGGCTTTGTCAGCAGATACTCATGGAGGTGCATATTTGAGCCAATACTCGTGGCTTTTTTTCCATCAGGATTGAGAATAAGCATTTCTTTATGCAGTGAGAAAGTGTGCAGGTAGGAAGGAGCTGAAGAGAATACTGTCAGCTGGCTAAAGAAATAACACCACCCATGTTTTCAGTATTAATTCAGTGTACATTGCAAGATTTCTCACCAGCGTTGGAAAACTTACTTTATCCTTTAAAAGGAGTGAGTTTTATTTTTTGCAGTCAGAAGCAACAACTGAAAAACCTGCAGTACCAGTGTTTGTATCCCCATGGCTCAGCTTGTGTCACTGACACACAGAGAGGCATATTTCAGCCAGAAGGACAAAAGCACATGCAGAGAAACAATCCTTTCCTGATGACATTGGCTACCTTGAAGCTGGCAGGCATATGAGGTGAGCGGGAGGTCATGTTGGCTCTCTTCAGGCTGGCTGGGAATGGTTTGGCAGGGATTAACGGGCTGCAGCTATGCTGCCACTTCTGGCCTGAGTGACAATTTGGCAGGGTGCTCAGGTGCAAAAAGCAGAGCAGCAATCTGTTCCCTTCCCCAGCCTTCCTGCCCACAGCAACCTTATTTCTTCTCACTTCAGTCTGGTGTTCCCTCCCTTTATTTGTGTGTGTGTGTGTGTGCCTTTCCCTGTGGTAGTGGCATTTGAAAGACACCAGCGTTTGCTCCATCTGGTTCCTGTATTTGTACTGCTTCTCACGACAGAGAGAATCCAGGATAGATTTCTACAAAAGAATGGTTGCCACTTTTTCATTCTATTTAATTCTCTGATGTGTGGGTGGCACCAGGGTCACCATTTTAACTCCTTGCCTTGAGATGTGCTTGCAAGGATGTGGCAGCCCACTGAAAACTGATAAAAAATCCTGGACTCCCTGTACCTTTCCACCTCTAGCATCCTCCCAGCCCCTGACAGGGTGTTGAACGAAAAGCTGTGTGGGTGTTCACTGCTATCAGAAAGTGCCAGTTTGCCAAAACCATAAGGTTTTGCAGAAGTGCAATTTAGCCCTTCATGTACAAAGTATTTTAAGGTACAGAGGGCAGTGAAAGGAGCCTGATGAGGGGGCAGACAGAGAGATTAAAGAGTGACAGACAACAGGGGCTGGTATCTGGAGATCACATTGCTTTACCTTGCAGTAGCCAGCATGTGATTTTTTTCAGGCATGGGAGTATTTCCTTCAAATCTTTTGTCTGTGAGATTTTCAGTAAAATCTAGGCATATGTGCATTTGGACTGGGGTGGTGGGGAGGGAGGAATGGGGAAACAATTTTGTTCGCAAATATTTTTGAAAGATGTCTGTTTTTTGCTTCATCACAGTAAAAAAAATTCTGAAGACTTTCAGTATTCCACAACTTATTTCACATTTTAGCCCCATGAAATATCCTATAACCTAATAGTAAATATGAGCATTTGCATGAACAGGTATTGTGAAGAAGGATCTAGCTGAGAGCAGCTAAATCCCATGATGAATAATCAGGAAGCAAACAACACTTGGAACTGCACATTTTTGGTGTGCAAGTTTTTGCTATTGGTATGAATGTAAGAAATAACTGGTTGGTGCTGTATTCTGTGATGAGATATTATGCTGAAATTTTGTTTTCCAATATAATTTTTATCATGGAAGAACTTTTGAATTGAAAGATGGAGAATAGAAAATAATTTTGATTTCTTAGCCTGAGACTATTAAATTCCCACTACTGCTTGATTTCACTCTGATCCAAGCCCTTTGTGTCATACCATTTTCAGAATTAAATTATTCAAGAATGTGTCTGAATTAGACTACAAAACTGCATTATGTTACTGATTATGTAATTAATAATTGAAATTTCAGTCTTATTAATATTTTCTGACTTGCATTGCGAAGTTAAAATATAATTAACACATTTCCAGTCAGTCCTGTCTTCTTATTTTGTGCAAATCATCAAAAGCACAGTGACACTTCCATTCTAATGACATATCCAGGGAAAATATAGGCTTATACCATTCCAAAAGGACAGACTCTGTATGTATTAAATGGCTAAGATAATTGGTGAGTGCTGTTTTATAGGTTGCATTATACAGGAGAAATATGCATTTGAATGAGATTTGCAATCAGGTGGAGAAGACGAATACTGAGGAAAAAACCTCATATAACACCGAATCCTATGTATTAGAGGATAAAACCTTTTTAGGTCATCTGGCTCATCTGTGAGATTAAGATATTTTTCTGCTGCCCCTCTGTTAATGCATTCCCTGCTACACCTTAGATGTTCCAGTGAGAGACCTGTTATATTCTCCCAGGGAATTTATTTCACAAAGTTGTAGACAGCTGGGCTTTTTCTAATATTCATACTACATCTTCTGTTTTTTCTTTCATTCGGTGTACTAAGGGAATGGGGAGGTATGCTCCTGGAGACATAAATAATATTTGACATGGTGGTCTTCCTGAAAAATTATTTATGTTCTTATTGAAACAGTGGACCAATAAGTAATATGTTCTTGCCTTGTGCACCTCTCTCAAAATTTGCTGATGGTCTTATTGTACTGAAGGCCTGGGAAAAAAGCCATGAGAAATAAAGGAAAAAGAAATACTATCTATATACCATAATTTCCTAAAGAGATTTGTTAGTCTTTTGTTATTGCATACTGTTGACGTTGGAAGAAGTTTCAGGGAATAGAACTTCAGCTCCAGATTTTGCCATAGGTCTTATGTGCTCCTTTGGAGACATTGTTGTTGGAATATATAAGGAAGTTTAACATTCCCTCAAGAACAGCCTTGCTTTTCTAGGCCATAAACTGAAAAGGAAAAACTGCTAATTTTGAGTGTTCTGGGCCAAAAAAAAAAAAAAAAAAAAAAAAAAAATCATTGTAAATGTAGTGCAGCTAGCTGCAGAAATTACTGGCAGTTAATTTGTTCCCTGCTTTTTATCTTCCCAGTGGAGTTCAGGCAGCTGAGGCCAGACAGGTAAGAAATTATCCATGTGGCTTGAAAATGGCAATGCTATTCTGATGAACGCTGTATGAGAAACCAAGCACGGATACCCTGCCTGGGACTTGCTTTTTACTAAATAAATTCCACATAGAGTAGTTATATGTCTGCCCTGGAAATCAAATGACAGTTGACCTGAGGTGTCAGAAATACGCCTTCAGATGGCTCAGAAACTGCTTTTATTCCTGTCTCACTTCAAATACCACCTAAATGGCAAAGAAGGTCTATAGCTAGAACAAGATAGACTCATTTTAGCAGCCTATGTGCACATCTTCCTAGTAACTAGAGCCACCTTGTCAGATCAATGTGCAATAGAAGCTTTTACCTTATTTAATAGTTCATTAAACAAATCCTTTCTTTTACCAGCTCCTTAGGTAATTTCAAGAATCTCCTATATGACCTCTGCATTGGCATTCAACTGCACCTGCACGGAGGGAGTAAGTAGGGACCTCCCAGTTATTTTCAGCCCAGTCTTTTAGCCTTGTTATACAGTATGCCACACACCTTGTATCTCCCCATCTTGCTTTCCATAGAGCTTTGCTCAGTAAAGTGCTTGGAAAAATCATCAGATGGGTACTATACCAATAAAATGAAAAATGAACTTTGACCATTTTTATCATCATCTGTTATTATTCACTTTTTCAGTAAAGAAAACATCTTGTTTAGCAACATGCTTCAGGTTTTGTCAGAACTGTCATTCATCATGTCTCATCCTATTTGACATACCTGCTAAGGCTAAGAGTTAAATGAGACATGCTTAGTTCTGTAAATAAACAAGCTAAACATTGCATGGTCAGTACCTTCATTTAGCCTATGGATGAATGGGCAAAGGTGACTGAGTGACACGTGCTTCTCAATTTATTTCTTCTCCTCTGATGTGTTGTAATTGGGCATAACCAGTTGCAGAGTAGAGCTGGTCTCTTAAACTGATTGTATGCATGCTTTTCATCTGAGCTGTGAAGCATAATGTCTTCTCTCTTGATGTTGTTCATAGCATACTAGTTATTGTGGGTTATGTGTCTCAGCTGGTAGCAACTACTTTCATTCTCATATAGGCTCTTCCATCTTCCACAGAAAAACTCTGATCTCTCCCAGTTACAGGTAGTATTATTTCTTATATTATGCTATTTCTTTCAGAAGAAATATATTCATATATATGTACACATATATGCATGCACCATTCATATATAAATATATAAATTTAAATATGTATATATAAAAGGTGATAAGTGAATGTCATATGTGAAATAAACACATTCTGGGTCAGGGACTGGAATACTCATTTTCTGTGTAGTCTCCCCGACTAGTCTTTCGCACTGCTTTTTTTTTTTTCCCTGCGTGTGAATAAAGGCCTAGTTCTCCTGAATTTGATGGATGTATGAAAATTTGACTCTTTTATCTGTAGCAGACATAATGCACTGACTTTAGCAAAGCAGGGATCCTTCCAGGCTTTTTTGATTGAATGTGGCATTGGGGTTTAAGGGGTTAGAATATAAGTTTGGCATTACAGATAAGGACTCCGGACTACTGAACTTCTTGCAGCTACCTAGTCCTTAAGGAGAAAGGCAGTTTCCAAACAAGCTACTTCCTTGGTTTGTTATTGCCAGCAAAACATGCTGGAGACTAAATTGATAGAGACACTTTTAAAGGTGGGGAGATGATGAGAAACGATGGCATGTTGGGCACCCATTTGGGATTAGGATGCATGACTGCGCAGAGCCCAAAAGCAGAGCTCCTACATCTGTTTGTGCAGGTAGGAATGCTGTCTGACAAGGGCACAGGATGTCGTTTGCGTCACAGAATTGTTGAGTACAGCTTGAACATACTTGGCAGCCTCCCATGACCTTCTCTCCTACTCCAGCTTCTCCCTCGTAGCAGAACTGTCTCTGGCCAAAGGTTAACTTTTTCTGATGACTCCTAAACTTTCTGGATAGAGAATATTGGTGAAGTCTGAAAAAAAGAAACTAAAATAAATAAATAGCAAGCCCTAAATCATAGGCAGAAAGTTTCATTCTCCTTCTCTGCTCCTATGTGTGCCATTTCTACAGGTGCCCAGAGGATTGCTTAAATCCCCTCTTAAATGGTAAAAATGTAAAGCTGACTTCCTATTGGAGTGGTGTATTATGCAGTCACTCACACCAAGACAAAGCAGTTGGAAAGGTGTGGCATTCTGATTTGGTCCAATTTTTATTTGATTTCTGATGGTTTTAATGAAATTATGTAAAGTTTGGGACAGTGGAGAACTGGAAATTATGTGTCTGCCCATCACTGCCTACTACCATGCATAGTAGGAACACTTTCAAAAGCCACCGTGTCCTAACTTACTTCACTGTGAATCAGGTTCAGCTACCAGCAGAAGTCTCATCCTGCTGGGAGGTTCACGTGTGGATAGGGAGGTAGGAATATTAAGAATAAACTTTGAAATTTCGAAGACAACCATTAACGATCGTACATTGTCACTAATTGTGTAGCTAGATAAAAATATTCAAATACCAGAAATTCAAGTGGAAGACCTAGTTTTGGTGCGATTTAGTTTGCCAAGCTAACAAGAAGTGAGCAGAAGCAGTAAGTTTCGGAGCCTCCGCAGAGCTCAAAATTTGAAATCTCCAGAGATCACAAGTAGGAGACTATCTGGTCCAATATGTGCATCTATATGGATTTAAACAGTATATGGAGGAGACAACTACAGTTGAAATGAGAGCTGCAAAAGCTGGAAAGTCATCACTGGTAGGCAATTTATTTTTTTTTTTTTGGTAGCTAGTGTTGCTCTTGTTTATTTTATTCATTTATTTAAATGTCAACAACAACACTTTATTTAGTCCATTCCTTGATTATTTGATTAGCCAAAAATACCAACAAATTTTAAACATAGGAAGCAGAGGAGCTCTAATCAAAAATGCTATATGTTGCTATATGTATCCTCACAATACTTGGATAGAAATAATCCAAGATCAAATGACAGTTTTATAAAAATAGCTCCTGCCTTCCTTAAATTCCTATGCTAGATTCTGACACCTTTGTCATAAAAAGCTCCACTGTAAACTCTGTGACTGTTGATGCAGCGGTAAGATTTCTCTATATGAAGAGGAAAAGGCCAGAAAAATGCAGCCTTTATTTTGGCCTTATCAGCTGTAAAAACCTCACCTTATTTTGTAGGATAATGGCAGGTTAGTATCTATTATTTAAATTCCCTCTTTTCAGATCTAATCTTGTTTCCATGGTTAAATCAACCCTTTTCAGGGATTTATGAACACAGAAATTCCACAAAACCTGGGATTCGGAGAGTCAGGGACTAAAACTAAAATCCTGGAAAGCCTGTGAATACATAGGTAAGTCACATAGATGGAAGGGAAATAAGTGCTTTAAAGAGGATTTCTGTCTGTGAGGGTGCCATGTGGAATAATTTTCATCAGATGCATTGGGCAAAAAGTGAAGGAATGGTATCTTTGTTTCAGCTCCAGCCCAAATCAGCAATTGTTGCTATTCTGATAGCAGCTAAGTGGTCTATGGGGAATGATGTGGATGTCTCACTTCAGTCTTACAAGTAGTTTTTCATTACATGAAAGCAGTAATGAACTGTGCCATAAAGGAAATGGTGGAGGTAATTGTGAAGACTGAACCTCTTCTTACCCTACATTTCAGGGCAGAGGTACAGGCAGAGACATGAGTGGTGTAGGAACTCAATGGATGAGTACTACAGCTCTTATGTGGATGACTCGGATATTTTAGACAAGAAGGCCAACGATTTGGTACATCCCACAAACATCAAAATCATGGGATCATAAGTGATGGTAGCAAACCTGCTTCACCCTGATAGTACCTCTGGTTCTGAGTATGACCAACTCTGTGAAGTCACGATGATGCTGCCTTGGCCTTTGAGTCACAACTCTGCCCATGGCAGGCCAGCAAGCTGACAGTGGGGCATCAGTGGTGTGGGAATAATGGGGAGGGGCCAGGCCTTTCAAACAGGATGACTGGGCACTAAATGCAGAGATGGGGGAAGACAATATGTACTATGCTCCATCTTTCACCTCACACTGCCAGCAAACCAAGAGGGCGTGTGCTTCTGCTGAGATTTTTCAGATGCATCGGTGCTGGGGTCATCTCTGAGGCCATACTTTCCCCAGCTCATTATGGAGCTTTGGTTTCTCTATTTTCAGCTACTTTCACACCTGAGAAGGCAGAAAGACAAGGGGTGCCTTGCAGTCAAGAGCTGTGGTGCCTCCTGGGGTGGCAGCAGCAAGAGCTGCTCCTACCTCTGCTCTCCCATTATGAAATCCTTGCAGAACTGTGTGTGTGTGGTGCAATTTCCCTTTCTACAGGGACTCGTTTGTGTTGCTCACATCATATGCTGGATTTAGACGACTGCCAATGTTACCATGGCAACAGGTTTCTTCTTAAGTATAGGTAACAATGTAAGTTAATTTTAAATAAATTGAAATGAAGGAGGGGGTGAATAAAGTCCTCAAAACACATAGCACGTTTGAAGCCACATAGATTTATCTGTCTAATCAGTTTTGTAAGAAATCTTCTAAAGCTAATTTTGCATCCCTAAGGTCACATCCTTCTCATAACCAAAAAAAAAAAAAAAAAAAAAAAGTTTTAGGCATATTTCTTTGGACTGTCACCACTCAATGTGGTGACAGACCCAGGAAGCCTCCATCACCGTCTCTTCTCCATCTTCCCCACGTACACAGTGCCAAATACTCTGCATGTGGTGGGGTTAGAAGACAAGTAAGACTTAGAAACAGCACATCTAGTTGGATGCTTTGAAGCTTCATGGAGTGTGGGATTAATGCAGTTTTGCTGCTGCTGCCTTTCATTATGAGGAGAGTCCAGTATGTTGTCCTTTATTTTGTGGCCTGAACTCTGCCTTCTGTGGTATCCTTAAAATCTTAAACCAATGCTTAAACATATATATATATATATATATATATGCACAATAAATATTGTGTTCTATAATTGGAAACTAAAGGAAAAAACAATAACACAAAAAAAACCCCAACCAAACAAAAACCAAAGCTGCTCAACTAAAAATATTTTTTTATTTAGTAAATATTTATTACATAGTCAAATTATCTGGAGGAAAAAAACAAGAATTTGTATTTGATAAAGCACCAGCATGAGGAGCACTGCTCTCAAAAGCATTATAGAGTGGGTCCTGTTTGCTTCCAACCAGCCCAGTTGGAGCACTATTTCTCTCTCATCTCCATAAGTGCCACTTATCACTATTGTGTGAGTGTGCCTAATCCATTAAATAAATATCAAGGTAATGGAAAGAGATCCAGAAGCTCCCTTAAACATTCACCTAGTTATTTAATGCACTGTGATCCACATTTTCTAAGAGTTGCCTTCTTAATATACACAATTTACACTCAAGAGAGGGCAATTTCAGAATAAACAGAGGGTGGTTGCTGCAAACCTGTTTGCATGCTCTCGCAAGTGGCCTGACTCCACTAGTATGGGCTGGCTCTTCTCAGATATGAGGGTGCTATTTAGATTGCTGTCATAAATAGTTGCCTGGTAACCAGTTTGTGTAAATCTTTTGGTAGCACAAGTACCTGTGCCCAGGTGTTTGTCCCTTTCACTTACCTGGTGTCCTGGTTTGAAAGACAGGTGTGCTAGGGAAAAAGCTGGGCCTTCCCTTGAAATGGAGAAAGTAAATCCCTCCCTCTGAATTAGTATAATTTTGAAAATTAAGGGGCTCTCAGGCCCATATGATATGGGAACAGGAATAACAGTTCTTTACTAGTAGATATATATATATAACAAGGCAAACAAAACAACAGCATCTATGAAATTAACAACAAACAGAACAGGAACCCAGTAATAGTTCTTTTGGTCATGGGTACCTTTCCCCTGTGGTGCAGTTACAGTCACCATTGGCAGTGAGCTCTGACAGGTTCCCAGTGGACAGGGGCAGATGCGACGATCCCTGCACAACTGCAGGGACATTGGGGGTGATGGTCCTGTGTCCAGATGGGAAGGGATGGAGGAGAGGTGGACGCTCAGAAAAACAGCAAGCTGCTTGATGGCAGCACATGTGTCACAGTCGTGGATAACCTGAGAGATGCTGTTCATGGTTAGATCCACCCCTCAGTCTCGTGCCCACTTATAGGTGGCATCTCTGCCCTGATGACCTGAGGCATCAGTGGGCCCATCGAGCCAGGAACAACTCTCCCTTGTGTTCCCAATCTAAGTCTCTTTGACACCTCTATCTGTGCAGCCTGATCTACTTGCTCGTTATGCCGGTGTTCTTCATTAGCCCGACTCTTGGGAACATGAGCATCCACATGACAGACTTCCATGGGTAGCTTCTCTACCCGAGTGGCAATGTCTTTCCACTCATCAGCAGCCCAGATTGGTTTTCCTCTATGTTGCCAGTCCACCTTTTTCCACCTTTCCAGCCAACCCCACAGAGCATTGGCTACCATCCAGGAATCAGTGTAAAGGTAGAGCTTTGGCCTATTTCTCTCTCTCAGCAATGTCCAAGGCCAGCTGAACAGCTTTGAGCTCAGCAAGTTGACTTGATCCACCTTCTCCTTCAGTAGCTTGTGCAACCTGTCGTGTGGGGCTCCATACGGCTGCTTTCCACTTCCGGTTCATCCCCACAATGCGACAGGAACCGTCAGTGAAAAGGGCGTAGCATTTTTCATCTGCTGGCAGTTGGTTGTACGGTGGGGCTTCTTCAGTCCGGGTCACTTGCTTCTGCTTTTGTCAGCGAAACCAAAATTTTCACCTTCTGGTCAGTTTGTAATTATTTCCAAAATCCCAGGGCGATTTGGTTTTCCAAACTGGTGCACTGAGTGATGAGGGCAATCCATTTTCTCCATGTGGCATTGGTGGCATGGTGGGTAGAGGGAACCTTTCCTTTAAACATCCACCCCAGCACTGGCAGTCAGGGTGCCAGGAGAAGCTGTGCTTCCGTGCCAATCACCTCTGAGGCAACTTGAACTCCTTCATAGGCAGCCAGGATTTCCTTCTCTGTGGGAGTGTAATTGGCTTCAGACCCTCTGTAACTTCTGCTCCAGAATCCCAGAGGTCGGCCTCGAGTGTCACCAGGCACCTTCTGCCACAGGCTCCAGGACAGACCATGGTTCCTGGCTGCAGAGTAGAGCACATTCTTTACCTCTGGTCCCGTCCTGACTGGGCCAAGGGCTACTGCATGAGCGATCTCCTGTTTGATCTGGGCAAAGGCTTGCTGCTGCTCAGGGCCCCAGTGGAAATCGTTCTTCTTGCAGGTGACCAGGTAGAGAGGGCTCGCAATCTGGCTGTGCTCAGGGATGTGCATTCTCCAAAAGCCTATGGCACCTAGGAAAGCTTGTGTTTCCTTCTTGCTTGTTGGTGGAGACATTGCAGTGATTTTATTGATGACCTCAGTGGGGATCTGGCACCGTCCATCTTGCCACTTCACTCCCAGGAACTGGATCTCTCGGGCAGGTCCTTTGACTTTGCCCTTTTTAATGGCAAAACCTGCTCCCAGCAAAATCTGGATGATCTTCTCTCCCTTCTCAAATACCTCCACTGCCGTGTTCCCCCATACAATGATGTCATCGATGTACTGCAAATGTTCTGGAGCCTCACCCTTTTCCAGTGCAGCCTGGATCAGTCCGTGGCAGATGTTTGGGCTGTGCTTCCACCTCTGGGGCAGTCGGTTCCAGGTGTACTGCACGCCCCTCCAGGTGAAAGCAAACTGAGGCCTGCACTCTGCTGCCAAAGGAATGGAGAAAAACGCATTGGCGATGTCAATGGTGCATACCACCTTGCTGCCTTGGACTCCAGCTCGTACTGCAGCTCCAGCATGTCCGGCACGGCAGCGCTCAACGGTGGAGTCACTTCATTCAAGGCACGATAGTCCACAGTCAGTCTCCATTCTCCGTCAGATTTTCGCACAGGCCAGATGGGGCTGTTGAAGGGTGAGTGGGTTTTGCTGATCACCCCTTGGCTCATCTTGTGGATGGGCATCATGGCATCTTCATTCATCTGATACTGCTGGGCAGTGCACCGTCGAGGTGGTAATTGGCGCTTGTTGCTCTTCCACCTTCAGGAGTCCTACTGCAAATGTGTTTTCTGACAGTCCAGGCAAGGTGTTCAACTGCTTAATGCCCTCTGTCTCTTCAGCAGCTATTCCAAAAGCCCACCTGAGTCCCTTTGGATCTTTGTAATAACCGTTCCAGAGGAAGTCTATGCTCAAAATACATGGTGCCTCTGGGCCAGTCACAATTGGATGCTTCTGCTTCTCTTTCCCAGTCAGGCTAATCTCAGCTTCTAACAGAGTCCATTCCTGCGATCCCCTCATCACCCCAGCAATGGAAACAGGTTATGTCCCTACATGTCCTGATGGTATTAAGGTACACTGTGAACCAGTATCAACTAATGCCTCATATTTTTGTGGCTCTGATGTGCCAGGTCCACACCATCCAAAAGACTCAATTTTCCCCTACCTCTCCCTGGCTAGAGGCAGGGTCCCTCTAGCCCTGGTTATTATTCCTTTCCTGGGCATACATAGTAAAGGCTCCTTCAAGGGGATCTGACAGATCATCCTCCCTTCTCTAATGCCCTGCACCTTGGTCATGGGAGGTTGAGGCTGCCTTAACTTTAGTGGAATTTCCTCGGTTAGTGTTTCCCTCCCTGAGTTTACACACCCATGCTGCCAGGACAGAAGTGGGTTTCCCATCCCATTTTTCCATGTCTTCCCCATGATCATGCAGAACGAACCACAGGTCAGCTTGTGGGGTGTACCCTCTCTCCCTAGCTGGTGGATGTTGGGCTCTGATGTTGGGGCCTGTGACTTGCACAGGTGTCATATGGGAACTGTTCCTCCTCATCTCCTCCCTCATCTCCTCAGCTCCTCTTGGAGGCTCTAAATTACAGCAGAGACATTGGTCTACATCAGGCCATTGATCATACTCTCAAAAGTTCTGAGCTTGTTAGCAACAGAACCCACTGTCTCTTGGTGGTTATCAGCATTGATCATTGCAATGAAGGTGGTATACTGAGATGGCCCCAGGTTTGCCAGATTCCACAGCATCTGCCCTGTGCACCTGACCTTGTCAGGATCATTGTCATGCTGTCTGCCCCTCCCAAAGAGTACCTCCAATACTGCCACTTCTCTCAGCTGCTGGATTCCTTTCTCAAGGGTCTTCCAGTGCATTCTATGATGGTACTCCTGCATTCTCTCTCTGTGGACAAACCACTCTCTTACACTCATTAAAAGCCTCCCAGAGGGAAGGAGCTCCCTCACAAATACCTGATTCAGACCTGGCACCTAGGTCAAGGGTCCCAAATTCATTGCTTAAGTACCATCCAGTTGCACACCTGTGCCCATAATGTCTTAGACCCTAAGTACCCAAGCTGTATTAGCCTCACACCCCCTTTGTGCAATGTCTTTTTTCAGATTACGGAGACTTTCATATGATAGGGACTCAGTGATGATCTCAATCTCCGGCTCCCCGGTGGGTTGTGAGGGCCCTCTTTTCTTATCTTTATTAGCTAGGTGCTTTTTCATCTGAGACTTCTTAATTTTCACAGGGGTGACTGCTGCTCTCTGCAGCTGCCCTTGTGGTTCAGCTGGAACCTGGACAGATGTAACGTGGGTTTCACTGCAGCACCATCAGACTCTCCTTCTTTAAGGCAGGGGAGGGTTTCTCACTAGCTGGAGGAGACAAAGAGAGAGGCTCCTTCAGCATTGTGTTCATGTGGTATATGTTGTAGCAGGTATTCTACCAGTCTAAGCAGTCAGGCAACTGGAATAGCAGAGATCTTTGTGGAAAGAGGTTTTTTGTGTAGGTAATGTCTTATGAAATAGGACCTGAAGGAAGGAAAGTAAAGCAATGGTGGGACAAATCAAGTACAGGCTCCAAACACCAAGACTGATGGGAATGAGTAACTCTGAATGTCAAACAGAAACCATTATGTCATTTTCATGGAAATACAAAGAGGTCTGTTATGTGGTACTGACAATGTGAAAGATGGTGATGCTGCCTGAAATGTGTCTTGTCTAGGAAGGACAATAGGAGGATTATTTTTTGTGGTATCCAGCATATTTTCTTCTGCTTAATGTGTGCATACAGGTGCAGGCCTAGAGCTACACTGCAAAAGCCATCCTCATAACCACAGCAAGAGAAGGGGAACTCATCTAAGTGTGATGGAGGCCATCTGAAATTGGCTAATCAGACAATTCCCTGGAGGAAGCAACTTGGAGTTTCTTCTTTACCTGTACTAAGTATGGGGCAGGAAAGAAAGGCAACAGTGAGGAGTTTCAAAAGTGTAAGTAGGGATCTTTGGTTGCATCTGCCAATTACTTCCAACTCTTTGGGAAAGGGGGAGTAAGAAAAGCATGCCTGGCTGTAGACTAAAACATGATATCCAGCAGTCTGCAGCTACAACAGAAAATCTGAGTCTACTGATAGCTACTAACATCTGCTGTATTTATTGCTTACTCCCACAAAAGGCCCCAAGGGGACTTTTTATTACATTCATGATTGCTTACATTTAACAGTGCTTCCAATGTTAGTCACCCTTGCCACTTCTTATACACAAAATCTAGTACTTACAGGATATGTAAGGCCCTTAGGCAATTTCTCTCACTGTGTTGGAGTATACCTCTCTTCTAAGCAAGGGCTACATAAGATGGAAAGAAGTCAAAATCCTTGATTTTTGCTTGCTTTTGTTGGTAAATTGTATACTAATGTAACATAAACTGAAACCATATCTTTCTCTCCAGAGATGGCCATCTCAGACTACAGAAATTACTTTGCCTGTGGATTGTATTTGGAACAAAATTTGGAACAATACAGCCCCAAAAAGGAACACAGGTAAGAATGGCAGCTGGGAAGAAACAAAGAGCAACAATCCTTAAGTGTGAGGGATGAATATCGGGATTAGGAAGAAATAGGAGATATAACTGCCATTTTAATTAATGAGGGGAGAATCAAATGCTTTTGAAATGAAAACTCCATGGAGAAAGGCTCCAGCATCATTTAGAGAAATATTTTTCTTGTAGGAAGCAATTAAAAAAACCTAAAGAGGAGCACCAAACCTTTCAGAAAGAGAGATAAAAAGTCTCCAGTTTAGTTTGTGTTTCTAATATGTTGTCCTGCTTATTGCAAGGGAAGATTTCTTCTGCTAATGTATGTTTTGCTATTTGCTGGAATGAGCTAATCAAAAGCACTGTTATAGTGTCAGACTATAGATAGTCTTTGGGACATGTGGTACCTTTCCTCAGCAGTAATTTATTCCACATGTAGGATTTTGGAAGGATAGAGGAGCTTATTGAATAATTTTCACACTACCTCCTTCATTATAGTGTGAAGAGATGGAGGGCAGAGATCAGAGATCATCTCAAATCTTTAAGAAGTGTCTGTATCTTAAAACTAGTTGCAGAACAGGGAATGGAATGTCTACCAAAATATTAATGAAATAGGCCAGGTGTAGTTTGCAAAGAAAGTAAATCAACAGGAGCATGTGAATCCAGGAACTTCAGCTCTCCTAAGCAGTAATGTGACTCTCGTGGATGTAAAGTGAAATATTGATCTAAACCCATAGATTTTGTTCAGGTAATTCTCAGGATGTAATGGTGAAGAAAAACATAAGCAAATTCTCATTTGGTGTTTGAAGCAGGATACCATTAGTGTTTATGCCAAATTATGCCATAGAGGATTTTTACAACTGGAAGTTCTCCTAGAGAAAGTGTTTTCCTGAGGAAGAGATCTGTTTAATTTTCTGATACTACTTTTTCCCTTTATTCTTGTTGAGCAGTCACAGGGTCCAGCTTCATTAAAGCTTTGGGCTATGCAGAAGTCTGGTGCCTCGAACAACCATTTTTATAGCATTTCTCTAACGTTACCCAGGAACACTAATTTGTATCCAGAGCTGGAATGTACTTTTCCCTTTAATTCTTGAATGATAATAGCCTTCTAAGTGTATTATGTATTTTCTTTCTTGTGGAAGCGTTTCATGTCATACCAGAGAGGCAAAACACCTCTCAGACTGTTGGAAGAGGTAGTTTGGGACTAGTGGCTGGAGTCTACCCTACTGGTGAGTTCCTATTACATTGGACAGAGGGAAATCCCTTTTTCTCTGAATGTTTCTGCCCTTGGCTCTGAGTCCATGAGGAAATTCACACATACTACTCCAATACTGAGCTAATTTCCATGGATCAATGCAACACTCCCTTGCACATTTTAGATATGCTTCCTATTAAAGAACCTGTAGCAATAATGTGTGTTTCCAGGGGCACTGCAGACAGCCTGGACTAATTGTAAGCTTCCTTTGCAATATTTAAGTCAGGAGCTTACCTTTCATGCGAGCGTAATTAGAAATTGTCTCTCTATGAATCAGCAGAAATTATTCACCAGCTTTAAGTGAGATTATAATTCTTTAGGACAGAGAGACAGGGGCACTTGCCCCATTGTACAAGGTCAGAGATCCTGCCTACACTGTTCTATGCTGTTGAGCTGTTCTTCTCAGTGGGGTTAACAGTGACTGGTCTAGACTTGCTTTACTTTTGTGGAGGAATTGAACTTCATTTTCTTCTCACTGATTTTTTAGATCATGCATTCCCTTTGAAACAGCTTATTCATTTACAGAATACTGCCAGGTCCATTACTTCATGCTTTTACTCTGTTTACTTCTCTACATCCAAAGTGCAGAGAAAAGGTTTTGATTTTTGTGTATTATTTGCTGGAGCAGTTCAGACTGTTGCACCCTTACTCCCCATGACTCATCTTTGGTTTGCAGTGGTTTGTCAGAGACAGCAGTGCTGCCAGCATTATTCTAGCTTTCTTTTAGTATTTGCTGTGCACTTCCTTACTCCCCTGAAGATACTTGTCTTTCCAACTTGCAATCTTTTATTGTATATATTCCTTTGTCCAAGTCCCTTCCTGGCTTCAAGGAATATACCTGCATGATCTGAAAAAGCAAGAAGGGAGTTGAAGAATAGCTCACCAAATAGAGAAACTGGGGAGGCATTTATTCTCTGTCCCTGCTTGCTGACATTTGAGTCCTGCAGGACTTGGGGCAGGTGTCTTGAGGAAGCTCAAATTACTGTCTGAATGATACAGTAGACTGGATACTAAATAAAGCTGGCTCCTTATACTACTGGCACCAGTCCTACCACTCTATCTGCAACAACATAACAAAATATCTGGTGAACCCTGTCAGGTTTCATTTCTCTTGGACTGTTTCCTCCTTTCTAGAGACCAGAAAATCAGGGAGGAATTTAAATACCAAAGATCTGACCATAAAATAAATGCCTGAATAATAATGCATATGTTCTTTTAAAAATCAATGGCCACAAGTTGATCAAAGGCTGGCCTCAATGTGAAACCAAAATCAGTGACCCTGGACAAGCTTCCAATGATTCCTTACTCCAGCTTTTCATATTCTGCTCTGGCCTTTCCTGTCACCATCAGCAAGGATTGCTAGGATGTCAAAAAGAAGTGAAACCTTCAACATTGCAAAGCCTGACAAACCACAGGTGCATTGCTCTGGGGTTTATGATGTGTGACATGTCTCAGTCAGGGAGCTCAAAAACGCGCAGAAAAAAAGCCCCTACACTGAAAACTGAGAAAAAATTGAAAAATTCTGTGAGGGTCTCTTATGCAATAATGTATCTGCAGTCTTTTTTTAAGAAGAGATGGGTGGGAACTGGTTGCTTTTATATCAAAATGTCTATGAAACCAATTTTGTGAGCTCATTTTTGTCTTTTCCCCCTTAAATTCTGAGAGACAGTGGATGCAAAAAGTGGTGAGAAGCTAAAAATAATGAAATTTTAGAAGGAGAGCTGGGTAGAGAGGAGCTTGTGCACAGTGTTTTTTCCAGATTTTTTTTTTTTGTGTGTGTGATGTACCAAATGCAGTGGAAGTTGAGATGAAAATCCAGTTTGAAAATGGATAATCAAAATTATACATTTCCAGAAAGCATCAAAACAAAATGTCCTCAAAGTCAAAATCAACGTGGTTCTGTTCTACATTTAACTGTCCACAAACTGGCAATTCCTGGGAAAAAAAAACAACCCAAAAACAACAAAGCAGCTGGTTTTCTGATTCCATAAGGTTCCCAAAGCTGAATTATCCAGATGTCAGATTCATGTTTGTGCTCCAACTGCATCAATATTTTCTGCTAGCATGGCACCTTGAGCACAGGACACAAGAATTTTTCCTCCCTGGTGCTCTTTCTTTGCAGTTTCCATGGGAGGCGACCAAGACAGATGGATCAAAAGACAGTTAAGGCATGGCAACTGCCAGATCCCTGAGGTGATCTGGTGTGCATCTAGACTGCAGTGTGAAAGATGTGACAGCAAGTTCCATACTTCAGTGCTTTTGTTGTCAGAAGCTGCAGATTTCATTGTTGAGCTGAACAATTACAATAATGAGGGAACATAAAGCTTGGACATAAACAAGTACTCTAGCTCATTATATCAAATTGAAGGAGAAGTATCTTTATGCCTTGAAGAATGCCTATGGAAGGCAGCAGAGGTGGGCTGGGATATCTTCTGGACCCAGGTGATACATAAGGGGAAGAAGTATCTCCAATTCCCAGTTTCACAGAAGGAAGAGCCCAGACATGCCTTTGTTTTGTCATCATGGGCAAATAATGCATGGGATCAGTGAGCTTAAAGCATATAACTGAAGCTATAACTCAGGCCTTGTCACACACTAAAGATCATCCATATCAGAAATCCACACAAATACCCCTTCCGCTGTGAGCTGAGGATTTTTTAATACAAGCCTAGGCTAAAGCTCATCAGATCCCGACATATTTATACTCCCCACACAAATCTGATCTTTTTGTATGGTAATCTGGTTGCCTTGTGCTGCTCAAGATTTATGACATATGTATTTGCCTTCGCCTTGACCTACATTAACCGGTGTGAATAAACTCAGCAATGAAGACATATCTTTGGAGTTAAAAATTGCAGCGAGGAAAGATCAAAACAGGCTACAAAAATACTAGGAGCTAAAACTAACCGTTGTGTATTAATTCCATATACTCTGAGGTAAAGGCTAAGGATTAAAAGAAATAATGACAGTTATGCCTGTACATGCAGGAAACTGCTCTGAGAATGCAGCCAGAGCACGTCTGCCACAGTCTCCACATTTTTTAGGGTTTTTTTTTAGATTCCCCCATGGGATTGCCTAAGTCCACAGTCTCAAACTTCAATTTGCTAGTTAAGCTAAAAATAACTTAGCAAATATCTTGTAATTGATGACAAAACGGGGAAATAGAAGTGTCAGTCATTTATTACACAGACAAAATGAAAAAATTAACTGCTATTTCATGTTATTTTCCCATTTACATTTTAGATTTTAGGCATCCGAAAGGAGTTGCTGACTGGAACAGGGGCAAGAGATTAGAAGTTTTTATAAATGGTAGTTGCTGTGATTCCTCTGTAAATATTGGGTGAAATTCTGATACTATGAAAGTTAATGAAAATTTTGCTACTGAACTGAGTGGGGCCAAAAATTCAGTTCTAAAAACCTGGTGGTCTGCTACTCTTTGATTCAACTCTTTCATTGTTGTTACTGTTTCTTAATAAAACCTGTGTATTGTCATAGATCTATCAAATTCTGGCTTTTCTTTTTCTGTAGTCCTGATCCTGATGTCCCATATAAAAATCTGCATGGCATATCTCATTCTAAAATAAACAGTTGCTTTTAATTCCATGCTTTCCGACACTGAGACTGATAACATCAGCTGCATTCATGGTACAACTTCTGGTCTTTTTAGCAGAATAGATGTTTCAGTAAGTTCTTCCATGATGACTCACCTCGTTCTGCACTGTCTAAAATACAGTGGATGTTTAGATTAAAATGTAGCTAGGAAGCTTTGTGACCTCACTTTTGACCAATTCATGTCAGATTTGTTTGACAGAACCAATTTGACATTGCATTCATCTAGGGTGCATGGGAATGCAATTATGTATCAAACTTTCTGAAATCTTCAGGAACCTCAAGCCAATCAGTACTAGACAGGCACTATACTGTTTTTTCCTCCAGACTTTTATCTAGACAGGCAAATCTAGCATTTTCTCAGTTTTCTCTCTGTCAAATGTAGTTTAAAAATTCTGATGAGAATTTTTTTCTATAGCTTGCTATTCAGAGGAAATCTGTTTGAAGACAATAGTCTCTTATAGTACAATCTAAAATAAAGATGCAAAATTATTTGTTGAAAAGATATTGAAAGTATTTTTTACAGTTCCCACATATATGACAGAGTTATTATCAGGGGATATATTACAAGTAGAATTATCCTAAGTCCATTATTCTTTTCAAAATCCAAATCCATTGGGTGACAGAAAGTGTCAGTATATATTTTAAGCAGAATCTAGATGTTCCTTTCACTTGCCAATTTGCAAAATCACAAAACTTTTATAGAAAATGGAGTGGTTTTCTCTCCTTAAAACCCAGTGGTCCCCCAGTCTCCAAAACTCCTTTAGCAACCAGCTCGTTACTTTCACACATTCTTCCAATTAACATTTCACATACTTGTTGAAAACAGATTATTAATCTTTCTATAATGTAAGTATAAATGTAATTTCTAAATATATTCATATTTCCCATTTAATATACAAATACAAGGATTAATTATATGTTGAATTATTTTAAAACCAGGGCCTGATGATTTCTCACTTTTTGGTTGGCACTTTACGGTATCTCTATGTCATTATGCTACATGAAATTATAAAATATATCTGAGGCTATAATCTGCTAGACATTACCACTCTTCACCTTCAGTGATCTTATTCTCCATATACTTTGCCAAAAGATTTCAAGACTAGAGAGTGGAGGCAGAGATTTCAAGCAACTTTTCTGGGCATGAGAGTTGAATCCTGAAAGCTACAGTGCATATGGATAAAAACTAACTTTCTGTACCTAGTACTTTTGCAAGGGAAAGTTTTACCAAGGTGGTTGATATTGCAAATAATTAACATATAGATTGATTTTATTTTTTTTTATGATTTACTAATTTCACATTTTTGTATTAGTTTTAGAGAAAAGGATGCACTGAAGTATAGTAGAGGGATTCTGAATGCCTTAGATAGCACTTGTCCAAGATTAATTAATAATTTGAAACTATAAAGGTATTTGTAGCTGTTCTTTATGCATCTGAGTGTTGTAGATAGACACTCTGTGGTCCCCTACTGGTCAAAGAACATTGAAATTGCAGGTAATAGCAAGAAAATATTTTGTTGTTATTTGTAATCTTCAGTAGTTTTTAGGACCATTACAACATCCAATCTTGTCTTTTGGTCAGTGAAAAAGGCACAGAAACATCTGTTATCTCAGGATATCCATTGAACCATCATTGGGTTGGTCTTTTTTTTTCCCTTCATCCTGCTCTGGCCCTTTCAAGTGCTGCACACCAACACAGATGCTTTGGTTTCAAAGAAGCTATACTAAGCAGTAGTGAAGGAAGGCTTCACCTTATTCTCTGTGTTTCCTTCCGCTTTCAGTTCACCGTTTCATTTCTTCTCTCAAGTCTTTCAAGAGATGAGAAGCCTGCATCTGACAGATGGGTGCCTTTTTTTCCTTTAATAGTTTTTGAAATTTCCCTTTCCAAAGAAATAAGTTACAGTTGTGACACTTGTTTTGCATTGCTGGTTTTGAGCTACTGGGACCTAATGTGAGTGGTAAGAGGCCATCTTCTGCCTACATGCAATCAAAGTCAGAATAAACTCCTAAATTCAAATGTGGATTAGCATGTTCAGATCTACACTCACCCTCAGAGTAATCCATAAAATATCTTGTTAACTTCAGTAAGTCTGTTCCTTTTTAGGGAAAGTGGTTCATTTGAGGGAGATGAGAATCTGGTCCTGAGTGTTTGACTGCTTCCTGTGAGTTGCAGTTTACAGGGAGGTGTGTTATATTACTTCTGCTTATATCAGAACCTGCACAGCTCACTGTGCTGACAAAGAAATGTCTCCACCTGCCATTTGAAATATGCTGATATTATGGACTGTTGCAAATCCTCTCTGCAGTTCGGTGTGATTGGCAGCCACTGCTCGGTGCCTGTGAGAACAGGGATGTGAGAGGTCAAATGGAGCCATGCTAGCAGAAAGCTGGCATACTCCCTTCTTGCTGAGGGCAGGAATCTCCTCCCTTCCCTGCACTGAGCAGGGGGGGAGCTCTGCTGAGCAGGGAACAAACAGATGGAACATGTTCTTAATCTCTGTGCTGCTCCACCAGACTCTAAAAAGACATTCACCCTCCCACTAAATGAGTAAATGAGAGGTTGATTGATGACTCAGAAATTTATTTATTCAAACTTCTACTTAGCTGCAGATACACAACAGTTCTCTGAACTTACAGAAAATACAACAATTCCCTGTAAGTTCAAAAGTGCAAGATGGTAAGAGGCAGCTTGCAATACGCTTATCCCTTTTAATAGTGTTAGAAGAGCAGTTTCAGAGTAAAAATTTCCCTGTTGGTGGAATCTGCAAAGATTTTCATCTGGAATGATTTTTGCTTTTCTGTACTATGGCATGCTGTGGCATGATGTCTCTAACTTGATGCATGTGTTTTACTGGATTCCTTAATTATTTTTCTTTTTGAAGCAAGCACAGTCAGTTTACTCCAGCAGCTGTGTCTAAGCAGATTCGAGATTTGTATCCAGCTTGAAAGGAAACATGGTTCTGTTCCGGTGCTTATTGGGAAAATTTATATCAACTTACGAATATGTATTTGTATTAAATTAGAACAGTACTTCCTGTTGCTTTTGCTGTATTAACTGTGACATGGCTCTTGATAGATCACTTTAGTTTAAATAAAAACTTTGCTGTAAATATTGCTGAAGCACAGCTGTTTGTATGTTACCCAGGGCTATATCTTACATAGAATCTGTAACGAACAGTAAGATGCAAAGTTGAGAGGTATGCATGTGTTCATGTTACAGCCAAGGTATCAGATGGCATTTACTACTCTACTTCCTGCCATATAAATGCCTTTTTTAGGTATTTGAGAAATAGGGATTATTTGAAAATTGCATATAATTTGTATTTACTGAGATTTCATGATATGACTCACAGTAGGATCCCACATTTAGGAAAAAAAAAAAAAAAAAAAAGGCAACAAAAGTACTTGTGGTTTTGTAGTTTTGATATGCATTTTAATATATGCAATTTGGAGTGGTGGATAGACATTATTTGCAGTTTTTACAAAACAGCCCATCTAACTGTACTTTGGAGGGCACCCTTTTTGCAGCCCTAGAAGACCAAAAAGGTCCTTAGTGCTCTGTTCATTCTCTTTTGTTCAGTGTTCCCTTTCTGGTTAGTGTGTCTGTGGGTGCTGGCTGATGTAATTTTGATTCAGCAGCATTATTACATATGTGTAGAAATCTATTAATGCTTCTTGCTTTCATGTGCCTTGACAGGAGTGAGGTCAGATGGCTCTCTCTCTTGTAGAGCTAAGTCTGCACCACCATATTTCTCACAGACCTCCAAAATGCGATTTTCCTCACACAGATATGACTTTGTTGCTAATTGGCCTGTGATAAGGTAGTCCTGTTACTCTTCTGTTTGCTGTGCAATCCCAGAACAAATTACTGTCAAATCTGTCAGCACCTCTGTAAACATTCTCCCCACCTATCTCTTCACACCAGCATGTGGGATCTCTGCAGGAAAGGATGGCTCTATTTTTTCTTATTATCCAGGCACTGGAGAAAATCACTGTGAATTTTTCTTCCCTTCCTCCATCCCTTCCTCTGCGCTAATAATTTATTTGCTTCATTGGCCTGGACTGCAACTGCACCTTCCCATCGAAAAAAAAGGTCACAGCATTGAAACCTGAAGTGTCTGAACATTGAAGTGTTTTTTGTAAAAGATTATTTATGCCCATTAGTGCAATCAAATTCTCCTTTATCAGGCTAGGAGAGGATTCATGGGTTAGTTCATGTCACTATGGCACTAGTTCCATTCATTACAGTCTGATCTCCTTTAAACTAGATTGTTCCAGCTTAGTACTGAATCCATGAGAAAAAGCAGAGTCAAAATAATAGCTTAGAGAGCTATTACATGGATAACATTCACTTATCCTTGTTTTAATAACATTTGTAATAACATTACCTTCAGATTTGTTGCAGTACAGAAGCTGTGGGTAAGCAAAAGAGACTTTTTTCTCCTCAGAGGAAAGACAAGAACAGGTCAAAAAGTAAAGTGTCATTTCAGTTTGATAGTGGAAACTTGATCCAATGAGCCAACAGGAATTTTGTTATGGAACTTAGTGGGATGAGAACTTCAACATGTGGCAGACCAGTGCTTGGACTGTCATCCTACATGTGAAAGGTGAATGAAACATTGAGAATGAGAGAAGAATCCAAGTGCCTAAGAATCTTTGGCTTCTCCTGGCATACATTAGTTGATTGCTCAATTACATCAATGTCTTCGTCATTCTATTACTAAGTATAGGTTGTTCTTTGGTTACGTGAACTAGTTGTTCTTTAATGGATTCTCACTAACAGCTGTGGCTGGAAAGTCGCCTGGTGAAAAAGGATTAGGCCTGCTGGTCAACAGTTTGTTGGACACGAGCCAGTGTGTGCTCAGGTGGCCACGAAGGTCAATGGCATCCTGGCTTGTGTCAGCAATAGTGTGGCCAGCAGGACTGAGGCAGTGACTATCTATCTGTACTTAGCACTGATGAGGCTGCACCTTTAACAGTGTGTTCAGTTTTGGGCCCCTCTCTACAAGAGAGACATTGAGGTGCTGGAGCACGACCAGAGAAGGGCAATGGAGCTGGGGAAGGGTCTGGAGCACAAGTCTGATGAGGACAGGCTGAGGGAGCTGGGTGTATTTAGCTTGGAGAAAAAGGGGTTCAGGAGGGATTTACTGCTCTCCTACAACCCCCTGAAGTAAGGCTGTAGCCAGGTGGGGTCAGTCTCTTCTCCCAGGTGACATGATGAGAAGAAACAACCTTAAGTTGTGGCAGAGGAGCTTTAGATTGGACACTAGAAAAAAAATGTCACCTCTGAAAGGATTGCCAAGCATTGGAACAGGCTGCCAGGGAAGTAGATTGGTAACCATGCCTGGTGGTATTGTACAGACAGGTAGATGTGGCACCTGGGGACATGGTTTCATGGTGGACTTGGCAGTGTTAAATTTACAGTTGAACTCGAAGATCTGAGAGGTCTTTTTCAACCTAAGCAATTCTATGACTCTATGAAATCACTGTAAATGGGCTGTGTAGCAACCTTGTCTCTCAGTCTATCTATGAGCATTCAAGGTCATCCTCAGGTTTTAGTAGGAATGGCACCTTGGAATCCAGGATCTAAAAGCACCCCCAAAGTTTCTCTGAACTCCTGAAGTCCTGGAATCCCATAATGAACCTTTTCATCAGGCTGATTCCCTAAAACTCAGAAATTATATCCTCAACAGCTTCAGAGTGCTCAATTCACACAGCTTGCTTCTTCACTCACTTTTCCTTTCTCTTATTTCCTTTTAGTTTTTTTAAGTAAGAGGGGGGAAAATGGGATAATCTTGTGTAATCTTGAATGTTTCTTAAAATACATTGCAGCAGTTGTCAGCTATTTAACTATAGGAATACTTCCTATTAGTTTCCAGTATTTCAACTTCACTTTTGCTCCTTGGAAAATAGAATTTTTGGGAAAAATATGAATATGTAGGCACCCCAAATCTCTGTGGTTTTGATTTTAAAAAGCATTTTCCATGTGGGAACCCTTTTCTGTAGTTTTGTTTGTTTGCTGTATTCTGTCTGTCTTCTCTGTATAGGTGCTTTAGACTTTGAGTTAATACCAACTGTCTAGCACAGAATACATTTGATGCCATAGTAATATCAACAGTTTGAAGGCAAATGCCCCCACACCTCCAGATTATAGGTATTTAACAATTTGCCATGAAGCCTGAGCATGTCATGGTGTGATCTGCCCACAGTTTCATGAAGTGTCCTCTTTACAAGCTACTCTGACTTGTAGCTCCAGGTCTTTCAAGAAATGATGTCAGCCTCTAAACACAGAGCCAAGTTTGCACCAGGTTGTAGGTGCACAGCCAATCTGCTTTCCATATTGTTCTTTTGGCTTTCATACAATCATGAATAATGGGTCCAAGACAGTCTGAAAACCTCAGAGTAAGTAGGATGCACTTCGTATCCCTAAAGTCACTTTTTACATTTGCATAGGCCTCATGCCCAGTGAGGAATCTGTAAATGTGTGTGTAAATGAGAGGGAGAAAAGAGAGATCTCACAGAAAACAGTTATGTGATTAAATTTATTTATATTATACTGCTAGAAACCATGACTGAAGACTATGATTTGTCCACTGACATATGCATGCAATTTTTCCTGAGATGCAGGAAACAAATCTGTCAGCCTCCTGATGAGCATTACAGAGAGAAAGGCACCCAGGATAATTTAATTAGACCCCAAACTGAAGGACATTTTCTGGTTGTCAGAAACTAAATCCATCTTTAAAACAGGCAACCACCACCCTAGTTCAGAGACTTCCCTGCTCTCTGATCACCTCTGAATTGCTTTTCCTCTCTGATGCTTACCCTTCCTACAGATTTTCTTTTAGATCCTCAGCTTTTTAGACCCATACTACCCCCAAATGATGGAGGAAAAAAGTGGCCTCTTTCTGTAGTCCTAAGTGCTATAAAGAATCTTTCAGGTACAAAGAATAATTAATAGCAGCTTCAACATGTCTAAATTACCCTGACCTGCACTAAGCAGTGAGGAACTGATGCAACAATAAATGATGGATGGCTAATTCTTTCTCATTTTCTACATAGTTCACAGCTCTGGAATAAAGTGTAATGCTGCTTTGGTAAGTTATGGATTATTTCCAGATTTTCACTTTGCTGTTTTGGCTACCACTCCCCTCCCCTCTCCCCTCCCCTCCCCCTCCCCCATCACCCTTCCCTTCTTCCTCTTCCTCCCAGATGTAAGTTTAATAGAAGGGGAAAAGCACAGCAGTCTATCTTGGACAAAGTTGAGTTGAAGGAAGGAAAATATAGAGGAAGGAATGAAAATGGTTAAGTAGAAAGATGTGTCATCCTCTCTTATCATGGCTGAAGAGTTATTGTTGCTAGCCAGGTCTGATGGCCTGTGACCTCGAAGGTTCTTTATTATGGCTTGATCCTGCAGTGTGCTGCCTGAGAGACCTGAGCTCAGGAATACAGAGTCTGCTCTTAGTTCTGCTAATGATTCCTGACATTTAACAGCTTTCTGCTGCATTTAAAGCAGGGTTTTCTGATCTGAGGATGGCAGAATAAGACCCTCTTTTTAAAATATTTTTGCATCTTAAAATACAAAACTGTTTCAGAAGGGACAAGCTGGCATTTGCTACACGTAGGTGATTCTTTCTCTACTGAATAAAGCAAGAGCTTTTCATGACTAGAGTATTATATACCATTTGCTGAATACATGAGTTATGCAACTTGTCTACTCAGAATAATGTCATTACGATTATTAATAATTACATGTAAATTAGTTCATTAGGCTTCTATTTTTCAAAATCTAATATATTAACTAACTAAAACTTATTTTCAGTGGCCCATCTACTAATTGCCAAAATCAGAATTCACCCTTCATCTGCTCAGAAACATATGCAAAACAAGGCACTTAAGTCACTAAACAATAGCAGATCCAAACATTTGTGAGAGACACAGCATTATAAACTGCACTGGTTTATAATGAGTAGTAAAATACTATCAAATAAATGTTGTTAATTTGTGCCAGAAAAAACTGATTAACTCAATGTTTTGAATATTGTTCTCCTTGTAAGCATTTTATTCATCCCTGCTACAAATGCTTTTAATTTTTTGTTATGTTTGTTCTGTACTATAAAAAATGAAGCTATCTGAGTCCTGTATTTTCAGGACTGCATTGATGGGGCTGGAATTTAGAGATCTAGTATCTGAGAAATTGAGATGAGAGTTTTAAAATGCTTGGTATAAATGCAGTGTATGGAAGTAAGTCAACCTGTGCAGTTAAACTATTTCCTACATGTAAATTTAACTCAAAGTGTTAAACTTGAATTTATGAAGTCTAGGAAATAGTTTTCAAAGTGGATTTACTGACAGATTTAGCAGTGAATATCTTAAGAAAGTTTATTAGGCAATGTAAAAGGAAGTATTGGATCAAATTCACTTGGATCAAATTGTTTTGTGAAGAAACTGAGCTGTGGTTGAGGACAATGGAGTGAAATGTATGATAAGCCAAAGCTTATAATATTTAGCACCGTTTTTAAGCTGGATGCCTTCTATATTTTTTAATACCTTAAAGGAGTCATATGTTCTGGAGAAAAGAGCCTAAAACTAAATTTCTAGTTTGTATCACTAAAGAAAAAAAAATTACCTTATTTACTCAAGAAATATTCTTAGAAATGGGAATAGTAGAGTTTTCTATCCTTTTGTATATGTTACTTTTTCAGACCCTTATCAGGGATGTGTGCTTTTGGTGACCATTATTGTTTATTTAAAGTAAGCAGAAGTCTGTTGTGTGCTGAATATACCATGTAGTAGCTGCAGATTGATTCCTCCACAGCTTGCAGGCATTGATGTACCCAGTTTTAACTTCTTGAGTCAGAATTTTGGAAGTGATTGGCACGTGTGAAATTAAACCAGCGAAAGCTTACAAGCTTATTGAATCACAGCACAAGCAATAGGAAAATGATCTTCTGCGACTCTAATGTTTTGACAACAATTAATATCTCTTCATATTCTACTGAAACCAAGGAAAAAAGAGGCTTTCTTTCACAACAGATAGAGCCCAGCTATGTGTTAAGATCTGAATTAGATTTAGCTCACAGAGCGATCATTAATAAAAAAGAAATTAATGTCCTCAAAATGTAGACACATTTCCTAATTTCTTTCCCCTTGAGAATTACCTGTATTTAAACTTTACTTTTGGTGATATTATAGCTTATATGACACAAAGGAGTTCAGTCCTATCTGTGCATACCAATCATTTGTGCTTGGCACTGATGTATTTCTGAGTCTTAGCCATTATTTGGACCCATCAAAGAAATACATTGGGTGAGAAGTGAAGGAAATAAATATGATAGAAGTTGGAGACAAGTACGAGCACGTCAAGTAAACATATGATTTTAATTTTTAGGTTGAACTGTCATTCATGAGCTGTCTAGTTAATTCTTTAAACTTTGAACAGGATTATTATTATTTTTAATATATTTTTGTAATAACCTCACAAGGATAAATTTCCATGAAGAAAAGAAAAAAAAGATAGTAAGCACTGAAGAAGATTATTTATAATTTCTTAATTCTGCATGGCTCATGCTGTGCATGCATGTTTATAATGTAGAAGATATCCAGAACATCTCTTAAGAATACTTCAAAATGAAATTTGTAATCTCATAAGTATTTCAGAAGAATATAAAAATGATTTTACTTTGAGGAGTTTACTAATGAGTAAAGATTAAGAATACTTTTACCATGCTAATTTCTAGTTGTTTTTAAATGAACTTGTACATATCTAAGGCAAAGGCCTTATTTCAGCATGAAAACTGCAGGACAGGACCTCTCCATATACATGGAAAAGGGGGAAAAAAGTAAAAATTGTTCTTTCTCTCCTGTAATGTGGTCTTTCAAAAAATTAGGCCAAGAAAAATGATATTTAAAGGCTGTTTTAATGAGAGCCAAACTAAACTAACTACTGTTTACTTTAATGAACAATTCTTGAAATATTTGGTGCTTTTGGAATTGTTCAACTGAAATCATGCTCTTTTCCTCCAATTAGCCTTCATCACAAGGAGTTTCTCTGTCTTTGACCCATCTCTATCTGTTAGCAACATCAAACTTGAAACATAAAATGACAGGCTTAATAATAATAGTTCAAGAAATATTCTTTCAAACTAAAATAAAAATAAAAATAAAATTAAAAATAAAATTAAAAATAAAAATAAAAGTAAAAATAAAAATAAAAATAAAAATACCTCATTATTTTAAATTGAGGTGGTGCTGAAAGGAAACAAAAAAATGCAACCTTGTACATGACAGGTCTTGCTTAAACACGGGTTTTGAAGACTATGTGGAATGAAATCAAGAATGTGTGGTTCATTTAGGAAAAAAATTTCCCACGTGTATTTTACATTAGGTGACTTTTTCCTGTCCTACTTCAATAAGTCAAGCATACTCTGATTTGCACCAAAGGCAAATCTAACTTGGTGATTTAAATGCAACTACTTCATCTAGTGTGTCTATCCCTCTGTTTCTGGGATCCACCTGCCTATGACAAATTCTACTGTCCTCTCTGTGCTACCTAGTCTACTGCAAGGGATCATTGCTCAGAATATCTAACTAGCCCTAGGTTATATCAGCCTGACAGACAGGAAATTAGCTGAGGGCAACAACTCTTCATTAATTGTTTATACAGATGACCCTCTGGTGGAAAGGGTGGGCATTTTCTCATTTGCTTTGAACAGTGTAAACCAGCCCAAAACAGCCACTGCAATTCGAGGATGTTTATGAGGAAGCAGAGAGAGCAACTGTCATGGAGAGCACTGCTGCAAGCACAGCAACTCTAAAGGTTTACTCTTGTTCCTGCTGCAACCATTGGTCAAATCCCTGTCAATTTAAAGAGGAGAAGATGTACTCCTGGCTGAGATCTGGACTGGCAGTGTTCCTATGTCAAATAAGCTGCTGTTGGATCATGTTGGAATGGTATTCTGTCCAGACGTAGTGAATGTTCTTTCTCTAATTAGTCTTGCTTTACACATTGAGTTGATAAAAATGCAAGGAGAAGCTGAATGTTTCACTTCCCTGTAGTCTTTACTCAGAGACTTGAGAACCGAGAATACCAACTGGTTCATTGTTGTGATCCGAGGAGTTTCTCTCCTTGTGACACCTTTACTGGCTTAACTGGGTAGTAGTGTGGCTGTGTTATAAAGTGAGATGGGTACGATGGTGTGCCAGACATATCCTTTAATCCACGTGGTTTGAGAAACAGTATCCAAAAACTATGTTATTCCAAGGACAGGCAGTGACCATAGATGGGAGTCAAGGGATCAAGTTCACAATACATAGGGAATATCTGAGGGCAAAGGTCCAATCCCAAAGGACTTGACCTTTTATGGCAAAGGTCTCAGACCAATCAAGAACCAGGGCTAGGAATAAGATTTACTTTGGAATGAGCTAACTAACATCTTGGCAGTGCCTGGTTTCCCAGAGTCTCTGGTTTATGTCTCCTATTTCAGTTGATTCAATTACCACAGTTCATAGGTTGTGAGCTGTCAGGCTGAGATCAGTCACAGGTGGGTTTGTTCACCTGCTGGAGAGATGGCATTTACTATTGCACTTGAAATCATCTAGCATCCATGGTCACAATGTCTAGACAGCCTGAAGGGACTGAAAATCTGTGTCCCCATCATGGAATCCCTTCAAAGAAGGGTGAGGAGGATCACCAGAAAAAAAAACAGATAGACCAAGAATAAAATGACCATGGGATCAGGATGACATCCCTTTTGGCAGAACTGAAAGCAGTGTAAAAAGTGCCTTCCATGTTGTAAAAATGAGTCCTTGATTGCTTTTGGTTCATTTCATCAGATCAGAAAGGCAAAGACTTACTACCTAGTTTGAGCTGTCTTTGGTTAAAGGCTAACTTTTGCTCTCTTAAGTAGTGTAAATCTTATGATATTCCTTTCTGTAATCAAAGTCTAGTTTGCTTATGTTAGAGTCTCTTTTGGCACTGGGAAAGTTGGTGCCCTGCAATTCTGAGATGTTACCAAGAAGCAAGTAACTGTGGTCAATTTAAACTCATGGCAGGAGAAGGAGAATGCTAACAAAGTACTATTTATTTTTAATGTGTAGAGTTATATATCTTCCAGGTAGCTTCAATTTTTCTTTTTTTCCTGTAATTGAAAGATTTCAGTTTATAGCCATGGCAATTAAATTTTCTTTAAGAAAATCATTACCATCTCCCTCATGTAGTTTTTTCTCAATGCACATTTTACTGTGTCCAAAATGGCCACCCATGCAAGAGATTTTTGTGCCCTTGCAGTTTGCCCCTTCTTTGCAGGACTCGGATCTGTGATGATCTTCCTCTGTTTATACAGGCAGTTCCTTTTCTGAATCCAAACAGGCAGTCCTGAGCACTCGCATTGCCACAGCGTGTCACATCTTTAGTACCTGCAGCACCTGCATCTTCAGTCTGACTAAAACTTCATTTCAGTGATATAATGGGGATTTTGCTATGGACAATTGACCATGTTTGGATGAACTGACTGCTAAAATCAAAACTGGGGCTGAAGTAGCTGCTAAATGTCACCTCTAACAAATATTTTGTTTTTCTGGAGCCTTTCAATTTGTGCCTGTAGATGATGAATACTTCCTTGGTCAGAGGGCAATCTATCTTGGCCTGCCCCCTGGCCCTGCCCTGTGCTCCCTGGCATTGCTACTGAAACGCAGCTGGCATTCAATGGACAGCACACTGACAGGTAAAAGATTAGTCTCAAGAGAAAACATAGATGACCAGTAAGACAGGTACTGAGCACTTGTACAAAGGCTGAAACTAGAACAAGACAAAGCATTTAATGTGTAAACAAGACTATTCTGAGGATGTAATATAGGTAGATCTTTACATCCTTTGGAAAAGGAAATTTTCCTGCTGCAAAAGTTATCTCCCTCATTTACCTTCAAAAGCATCTATTTGTTTGATACATTCTATTAATTAAAACGAAACATTTGTCTTACACCTGCCTAACAAGAATATATACCTACTTTACTGAAGTGGGGTGAGACTTGCCTTTTGTTTGTTTTTTGTAATTCTGCACTGAGCTTATCTGCATATTTTGCTTTGAGTTACATATCCAAAAAACAGGCTCAGAGGGAAGGAAAATTCCCTGTGTGTAATCCAGAAATATTGAAGTGAATCATTCAACATGTTTAGATCATTCCCTTTGTTCGCACTCAGTTGGAAGAACAGCAAATCTGGTAAAGGGGATGCAAAGGACATACCTAATTGTTGCCAAATAACATGTACCATCCACAAACTACTGTAAGGCAAGAGCAGTGAGGAAGCACAGGAGAATGGTGACTCAGCGATATGTGTCTGAATCGCAACACTTCCTGGATCCGCTCTGCCAGTGCCATTATAGAGCAGGGGTTTAGGGGTGTGTTTTTTCTAGCACTTTTTCAGAGCTGTGACTAAAATCATACAATGATTTGGGTTGGAAGGGACCTTATAGATTATTTAGTTCCAAGCCATCTGCTTGAGTAGGAGCACTAGATCAGGTTGCTCAAAGTCCCATCCAGCCTGGCCTTGAACACTTCCGGGGACGGGACATTCACAACTTCCCTGGTCAGCCTGTTTCAGTGTCACATCACCCCCACAATATAGAGTTCCTTCCTAATGTCTAATCTAAACCCATCTTCTTTCAGTTTTAAATAATTGCCAGTTGTCGTCCCACTACAAGTCCTTGTGAAAAGTCCCCACCCAACTTTCTTTTAGGCCCCCATTACGTACTGGCAGGCTACTCTAAGGTCTTCCCTGTGCTTTCTTTTTCTATAGCTCTTCTCAACCCAAACTCCCTCAGCCTGTTTCCATAGGAAATGGGTCCCCTGAACTGGATGCAGCGAACCAGGTGGGATCTCATGAGAGCAGAGGAGAATAATACCTTCTTTTGAAGCAGCCCAGGATACAATTATCTTTCTGGGCTGTGAGTACACATTGCTAAGTTATATCAAGCTTCTTGTCCACAAATACCCCTCAGTCCTTCTCCTTAGGGCTGCTCTCCATCCACTCTCCATGCAGCCTGTGTTTGCTCTTGGGACTGACCCAACAGTAACTTAAATACATATTTGCTCCTAATGCTTCCTTTTACCTGCTGTACAAATGAGTGGACTGTGTAAAGCAAGGTGAAGAGGCTTTTCCTTAACATGGAAATAGTAATACAACTGGTTTAGATATGACTGCCTAAGTTGTAAACTGAGTTTAAGTGCAGTTGACTGCTTCAGTTGAACAGAAAAGCAGGAATTAATACAAATAGGCGTCATAAATTAGTGTCTGAACTGTGGCTCTTTCAAGAGATGGGAAATGGGTTCAGATTCATCAGACCAAAATTCCAGATAAGCTCCTGAGCCAAATGTTTCTTATTTCCCACGTCTTGAAGAGCTTGAGTGATGCAATGGGAAACACTGTGTACAGGGTATGAGCAGGATGTATCACTGGTATTTGTGTTGTGTTGTGTTGTGTTGTGTTAAAGAAACATCTGGATACAAAAAGGTTACAGCTTATCTTTATTCAGCTATGGCTATTGCAGAAAAGGGGAAAACTACAAATCTGGCTAGTGAAACAGTTAAAAACACCTGCAAAACTTAAATCTTCTCTGTCTGCACTGGTAACAGAGTACTGTGCAGACATGCGAGTGAATAGGGTGTAATGAGGAAAGGTGTGATGGCCCATTGTGTTAATGTTGCCACATCCTTCAACTTTTTGCACATACCACTCCCTTTGTCTTCATTAGCAATATACCTGGACCATGCAGCCTATACACTTTCCCATGACTGGCACATGACCGTATGGCACATAAAATATGGATTTGAGGATACTAAGAGGGACTGTTTTATAGTCACTATTCCTAAGTACTTCAACTTTCAATCATATAGATATTGAACTCTGTAATATGTCTTGAAGGCTTGGACAGAGTTAGGATAAAGAGGAATGTGATTGCTCTTGCCCATGTCCTCAGTTCCCATAACTGGCAGTTTTGAATAGGTTCCTCTGCTGGGATGGGTTCATAGGATAATGCTATGATGCTGACAAGGCAGGAATCTAAAACAAACTCCTGATCTCCTAATTTCATTTAATGATGTCATTGTGAATTCTTTATGTTTCTTCTGTCTGGGCTAAGGCAAGAGCTTCTGCTGTCACTTCTTATGTGGGCTTGACTTACATGACTAAACAGCCTGTAAAGCTGGCAACTGTCAGCATAGTCTTTCCATTAAACTGATGGTCCTTTTTAATGGGATCTGCTTTCTTTTAACGGTAGATGGTATAGCTGTGCAATAGAAAGCAAATTATTTTTTCTTCTTAGTTTAATCTTCTTAGGGAAAGTGGTAATCCTCTGCTAATTTCCTCCATCAGAGCAAGCATATGTCTCAATCACATTTGGATAGCTGGAGCAGAACAGCTCTCAGCACTCAAATTATGCTAATAACCATTTAGATTGCTTCTTCTTTGGCATTTATTCATATTGGGGATCCAGCAAGTAAGCCTTTCTGCTATGTGAATTTATGTGTTTAATCCACATTATTTTCATTAATACCTGCAAGCTTTGGCATGCAACTCTCTGGCTCCTTGCCTCATTCTCAGGTAAATGTGAAGTAACAGTGTGGTCCTTCCAATGCATCTGAATACTGAACCCTTACTTTCTTACTTTGACCTGGCAGAGACAGGTGTGAGAGGGACTGCCAAGTGTCACCTCAAGCAGGGAGCATACCTTATCAAAAATGTTATGCAGGTAGATGAGGTTCTGGTCATGTGGTTATGGCATTTATGTTATGTCATCCAAACTGTTAAAACAGTACTGAAAATGGACTCCATCATGCATAAAAATGCATGCAGAAAGCCAGAAAAATCCTTGTAAAGCAAGAGTTATAATATGCAGTCTATGGTACTGATTGCCATGTATGCTGAATACTAGTTTTGGAGTACTATGGTGTTAATACAAACTCTTACAATATAATTTGTTCTGCCTCTAAACTGAAAATTAATCCATCCTGCCTGTTTTCTTACTGTATTGAAATGCAAACACTGTTCTGGGCATATATATATATATGTGTGTGTGTGTGTATGTGTGTATGTGTATATATATATATGTATGTATATATATATATATATATATATGTAAAATAAAGTATGTTCAGAGTGATTGAGGCTAAGCCAATAGAATTGTCACTCATGTTTTTATATACCTTTTACTTTCTTGTCAGCTTTCCCCTCTGAGCAATTCCTGATGGACTGTTTTGCAGCTGATATGCACAGCTGAGTAGTAGCTTGTGAGAGCAATATACAAAATACAAGTTTCTCTGCAGCATCTCCTTAACAATGCAGAAAAAAGTTATCAGTCATTTGTAACTGTGTTCTTTGGGTGAAAGATCTCATTTTGCATCAAGGTTTACATTAATTCTTTAACTCATTTAAGATGATTATTAAGGAGCAGTTTTCATAATGCAGATACTTTATTTTTTAAGAATTGATGGATATTGGAAAACCTGACCTGGGAGTGCATTATGCCACTGTGTGTAGGTTAAAAAGGGATGACTGGAGTTTAGCAAGGATTTTCCTTTATTCAGAATAGGCTTTCAAAAGTTACATGGAAGCCTGTTACAAGTTCTCTGTAGAGTCAAAGTTTGACAGTATAGAGCTTGCTTAGAGCTAAATTAGGTCTATATTTGTCCACATTCAGTCCTTTAGCATTTATACTTTGCAAGAGAAACAGGGTATCTTCTTTGGCCAGAAGCTGGAAACTAGCTCTGACGAGAAAAAACATAGAACAATGAAATAACACCATGCAAGTTAATAAGAGAATTATTGCCCATGAAAGCAAGATAAGGACAAGTCTTCACAAATATGTTTTTCTTACCTCTGCTTCCTCTTTATTACCTCTTAATTCTTAAGTAAGAATCAGCAATTTGAAATCACACTTGCCTTTTTTTGTGCTTAAATTTGAAGTTAATTGAAACAGCTTAAAATAGTTGAGTTGCTATTCTACTAATAATTATTGTTTAGCCTTCTGTTTGCCACATAGTCTTCAAATTTGCCACATAACATTCAAAGTCAAACTTTTGGGAACATTAGGAAGTATCTTCTTAATTATGCTGTAAAGAAAGCATTTGATATATTTTGCTGTTAGTGTGGCTAAGTTGTGAAATCATTATATATTTCCTACCATTGTAGAAAATCTTCCTCTAAGACCCAAGATCAACAAAACACTGTAGCAGCTGCTTATGAGATAAAAAACCATCCCAAGGCATTTTTTAAAAAATATTGCTTTTAATCATCTTTGGAATTCTCATTTACTGTTTTATTTAGGGTGCTTGGGAATGAAGGAAACAGAAAACTTTGTAATGATGTTTGCACATGCAAAAAAATTCCTGAGGAGAAGCACAACAAGCGTTTTCAGTTTCATTCCAGTACTGTTTTCCAGTAGAGGTTTTAGATAAAGGGATATTAAAATATGGAGATAATTTACCAATTAACCTGTCTATTTTCTTTTTTTTCCAAATGTGCCATTGAGCCAGACCACTAAGAATCTTATCAATGAAGTTTTGTCTCTCAGCCACTAACCTAATTGTTCAAATATTTGTTTTTACAATAGAACAGTTTGGATGCATCGTCAAGACTGATTTATTTGTTTTGGCACAGGCTCCAATTGCTAGATATTCAGCAGAAATCATCTTTCTCTCTTGCACAGCACTCAAGGAATCATCTTCTTGCATTCCTGTGTATTAACAAATCATACCCACTATTTTCATCAATGTCATTATCAAGGTAGTGGAAGGTTGTATCTAATGGTAAGAATAATGACAATTGACTCTAGTTCTGAAGAATTTTTAAGATGTACTGGCAAGAAGTGGATAGGGAAGCAAATTAGAGAAATGGTTTGTATAATATCTGAGGTAAATGGCAAAATGCAGGTTCCTGACTCACACATAGTGACATCTCCAGGCACCATTTATTTTGGACAGATATATATTTGCATCTGCATACACACTCAATCTTTGCTAATGTGCAGCCCTGTCCTTACAAATTGTTCTCTTTCTGAATATCTCTTCTGAATATTATAAGATCCTTAAGAAGATGACTGAAATACCCAATGATCTGTTAGGGAGTGCCAATCAAAGTTTTAATGCTGTTTTAATGTAACAGCTGTTGTCTGCTTGTAAATGATTTCTCCTAATTTTGGGATTTTCTGTTACCACATAAAATGCTTTGTTAATAAATGTGAAAATCCCTGAGGAATTCTGTGCATTAAACTTTAATAATTGAAGACTGCAGAGGAGTAACTGAAACAAAAATGACTGCATTATGAAACAACTTTTAATATGTGCTAAATCTACTAATGATCATAAACTCCCATCATATAGCATCTATTTTGGGTTAGTTTTTTTCCTTTCTTTTTTTTCTTTCTTCCTCTTTTCGTTTTTTTCTGCTTCTGAAGTAATCAGATCTCAAATTCCAAAACAAGTTAGCTAGGATAGATTATTTGGAAAATTAAAGTTCCCCTTAAATACTCTTTCTGTCTAAAAAGATATTCTGTTACCTTCCAGGACATATCTGCTAGTTTTGGCAAAACTATGACTATTTACATCATGTGAAATCTTGGCCCACCGTATCATATACTGTTCAGTTGGTGTCATTAGCTCTTTTAAGTCTTCTTTTCCCATTTCCTTGAAATCCTAACATCAAGTCAAATTTGACACAGTGCTGCAAAATACAGCCAAGGCAAGTGAGTAGTCTGTTGATGATATGAAATATCCAACAAACAGGATTACTGTAAGTAAAAAATTTCCATATTGTAAGTTACATATAAGAAAGATTAAAAAGCCAAAATGTACCAATGATTCAACAACTTTTTCTAAAAGTGTTTCTGAAAGTAGACATTTTACTAGCTTCAGTATTTGCACGGACTATAGAGGTATATGATGATCCTAATGATAATTATAATAACAGTACTAGCAATAATAATAATTTAAAGTATGTACCACCATAAGTAACATGGGCAAAACAACAGTAAAAATAATAAGATATTAAAAGAAGTAATGTGACCAGATGTAATAAGCAAAATTCTATGTATTCCAGACACCAAGAATAAGACTTTTGTGGGGCTGATCACTGCATTAGCAGACATCAGCATCATTTGATAATATTGCTGTTCTCATTGGGTTGTGCTAGCCAGGCTGGCCACAGTATTTTTATCCTCACAAGTTTGTTCACCTTGTATTTCAGAGAATCAGCAGCACTAGCTGTTGCCTAGATCATGCACCTCTGAGTTGCTGCTGAGGGAGTTCAGTATATTGTGTGTTCAGCAGTGGTCAGTGTGTTCTTAATTTAGACAAATCAAACTGATGCATATCTTTTCCACTGCAGCACTCATTTTTTTACTGCATCCTCCCTTGTCTCTGTGCTAGTCACATACATTATGCATATTGTACATACTGTCAAATCACTGCAAGGCTCACCAAATCTCCCTTAGATTCACTAGCAGGTTTAAACCTGTCACAGCTGCACATGAGAGGTTTTCCTCTCGGGATCAGAGCATGCATGGATCTCCACCTGTAGTCCCTGACAGCTTTGCCCCCAGCAGGGCACTTGTGAAGAGAAGCAGCCTGGGATTTCCAAGTCAGCTGGGGCCATCACTGTTTTGCCCCATTGTTCCTTCAGCAGGAAGCAGCTAAACATATCTACTGCTGTGTGATTGTGCTGAGGTGGGCTGGAGCCACACACTTCTCACTTGTTACACTGGAGGAGCTGCACTGGCAGAGGTTATCCACAGCAGAGGCTTTCCATGGTCATACACTGGAAATGTCAACCCTTCAAAATAAGTGGGTTTTAGCTTTGAGAAATTCAGCTGCATGCCATGTTTCTAATTTTGCACCAGAAACACATTTAGGAGGATACTTTCTTGTAGGGGCTATGAGAGGAAAGAGATGTGTCCCTTACCGTGCAATGCCTTGCACAGAGCAGTCCAAACTGATTTCTTAGCATGATATAAAAGTTTTGGGTTTTGTTTTTTTTTTCTGATTTCTTCAATTTGAGTACAAATACTCCTTTATGTTTCAAAAGGTATTTAATTGCACACTTCAAAAGCTTTTACTTTGAAAAAGGAATAACTTCACTGGTTTTGAAATAATATAACGTTATGAAGTAGGATCCATTTGGCTTCTTTTCTCATAATTAGAACAAAGCCAAATCAGTACAACATCATAATTATGACTTAATTATTCTTGTAACTTTCATTTTTGTTTTCAATCTTGATTCCTTTTTCTGTACTGAAGAATAGAAGACTATC
Organism: Oenanthe melanoleuca; assembly: GCF_029582105.1. NCBI lineage: Eukaryota > Metazoa > Chordata > Aves > Passeriformes > Muscicapidae > Oenanthe > Oenanthe melanoleuca. The sequence continues at coordinate 148,363,357 of NC_079335.1, forward strand.
TAAACAATAAATTCATTCATTACTCTAAGCTTCTTATTCTCTTTCTTGTTCTTTTCATCCCCTCTTCTCAGATCATTAGAACTATGAGATAATCAGGGCTAGCTGATTTCCATTTGCTAGCTCCTTCCTTTCCTCCAGCTGCCCCTTTATTTTTTCTCCTCCAAATCCCACTTTTTTCTCTCTCACTTTTATGCATACCTCTTTATCTATATTTAGGTTACTTAAGAGCAGGTAGAATAGGAAGATGAGTAAAAAGGAGCCTTATCCATTATTAGTTCCTCAGTGGGCGAATTTCTGCAGTTTTTTTCTGTAGCCTATTGAAATGAATGGAGCTCTATTGAAATGTTCTTGGAGATTTCCTGTCTCCATTAGAGTCACCAGAGACATCACTGTGCTTTGCTCTTTGGATCTGCTTCATAGAAAATATGGTGTTGTGTAGTACTGAGAGCAAGAAAATCTGTGCCTCCCACGTTTCATAATTAGCAGCACTCCTTCTTCCCACCTGCTGTGGCTTTCACCCTCAACTGCCACTCCCTGGAAACTGGGAATTAAGTCTGGTGATGGAGAGGAACTATCTGATCCCTGCAGCTTTGCAGTGCAGGCTTATTCAAACACATCAGAATAAAACTTCTTTCAGAAGAGCAAACAGTGGAGAACTCTTGCTGTTGCTGTGCTGGACTGAAGGGTTCAAACAAGATCTGGAGTAAGAGAATGTTGCTCTGAGAAGCTCTACCAGTGCAAACAAACCAGATCAGTGATGAGTGACAGAAGAAAGAGAGAGGACTACATTTGCATTGCCTTTTGCAGGCAGACATAAGCATGCTCTGTCTGTGCTACAAGTGGATTAGGAACTAATATATTTTATATTTAGATGTACATTTGGTGCTTTCAAGACTGGATATAGCTACATGCTTCTGCTTCATAAATATCTACAGTCAGAGACTTTGAGTTGCTAGGGCTGAACAAACTAGTGTCTGCCTACACAGTGGGGGCCTGAACATCATGGAGGCTTGAAGAGACCTATTCCTCAGCACAGTAGCAGAAATTCATTCCTGACTCTGTTTCTCCCTCCCTCTCATCTCTCCCCTTCTCTTCATCGTGAGTTTATTCAGCAAGTTGATTCAGAGAACAAATTCACATTAGAAACTGTCTACTAGAAGTGGTTAGATTTACTTCTTTTGGGCAACAGAACCTGCACCATCTCAAAAGTGTGCATGAAAATATGGTATAGTTTTGCTAACTAGGGTACTTATTGAAGATAAAAAAGTCCTGGGTTTTCCTTGACCCTGTGCTCTTTCACTGTGACTACTGAAAATATGTCTCCAGTGTAATAAACTAATTAATTCTGTTAATTCTGTAAGCTACTTAATATATGTAGTAGCACCTAATGATGCAGAAATGCTGAGTCCATTAGAGTAAAAGTGAGTTTTGAAATTAATTTAAATGAAACTAGGATTTCATATGGAATATCAGTGTCAATGAAAAACAGAAGATAATAATAACTATAAATTCTGCTAGAAAGTGGTGAAATCTGAAAATCCTAATCAGTATTTAAGGTAATATACATTTTTGCCTGAGTATGATTTGCAAGATTTGACTTAAAGAAGCATGTTAGCTTGCAGTGTTGTTGTCGGTATATATTCATGGTCTTACAATGCTATCATTATACAATTATATATTTTTCTCTTTAACTTCTTCTTTGCATTTTTTGCATTTGAGCCTATGAGAATATTCTTTCTCTCTTTCCTTTGTCTTTCTTCTCCTTTCTTCTCATCTTCCTTAACCTCATCCTCTCCTTATTCTTCTCTGCTCCCCTGTGGTGCTTCTAGAACACGCCCACTTGTGTGTTAAACCCAGTGCCATTTCCATAATCTGAACAACTGCATTGACTCTGAATGGTGAGCTTCTACACAGCTTGGATGTGTTCTGAGAACAGCCACACCTATACAAATCACACTGAGAAATGCAATTTTTTAGACATTGGTTTATCAGTGTCTGTGAAGTCTCAAAGCCTGCAAAGTGCTGAGCATCTCCTCCAAGTTGCTAGCATTACGTAATCCCATCAGTGTTGAAGAAGACACATAGAATATCTGAAAGTCACCCAAAACTCCCTTCCAGTCCTAATCAGGGTGATGTATGAATTATGAGAATGATGACGCTCTTATCAACTCCAGTAGATCTATCACATTCAAATAATAATGCAACTGTAGATTTCTTTGTATTTGTTTGTTTAAAAAAACAGCCTGTGAAGTTTGAAGTACTCTTTGTAGGAAATTAAAATGACAGGTGGTTTTTGGATATGTTTGATTTCAGTTTAAAAGCATTTATTTAATAATAAGATGCATATTTTCTTCACCACTTCTGTTTTATATTCTTCTAACATATTTCACTGGCATTCTTCTGCTTCTCAATCTGGCTCCACAGTGCATTGACAACGAGCACAAAACGCTGAAAGAAGGCTGTGATTACTGCTTGCACAAGTTACATTCAACCAAAGACTGATTTTAAAGTGAGAAAGAGCCTGCTAGGATGGACAAATAACTACAGTTTGGCTTCTGAACTCTTTGAGTGCTTCCTAGTGTTTCGTGTCAGATTTGGAAGTGAAGTAAGGCTGTGAAATGGTATCAGTAGCACCACGAGGACAAGGGCTTCACTTTGTGGATGGGAAAGGAGATGTGTTGACATTAGAATTTCACAACCAGATTAAAGTCATGAAAGGCAAGTTTTGGGATCAGAAACTTTTGTCCACTGCTTGGGCAAATCAACAAACTCTTTTTAGAGAGTTGCAGACAATGACTGAGGATGACAAAACTGTGCACAATCATGCTGAAATTAAACTATTTCATCTGTGTCCTGTCATTTTAAACATAATTTTTGTGGAACAAACATATTTTTGTGGAACCAAGAATACATAGCATAATAAATATCTTTCTAGAGTCTTTGAACTTATTAAAATAAATGACTATCTAAATTTTGGATGGTGTCAGGCAAATTAGGTCAATATTAGTTTCTGAAGTGCTGATTATATTAGAGTGTAGATTTTCTACTAAGATTAGGTTTGAATCCTAGATTTATTGTTGGGGATCCCAGAAGACACCAAAATAAACATGAATCAGCAAAGTTACATTGCAAAAAACAAGGGAAATGGTGTCTGGGGCTGCGTTAGAAGTGTTGGAGTGTTGCCAGCAGATTGGCAGAGATGATTCATTCCCTTCATTCAGCCCTGGTAAGGCCACTTTCTGGAAAGCTGTGTCCAGTTTGGACTCCCCAGTACAAAAGAGAGCTGTATGCACTGAAGTCCAGCAAAGATGTCACAAAGATGTTCAAGTATCTGGACTACCTCTCCTGTGAGGAAAGACTGAGAAAAACAGGCCTGTGCAGCCTAGAGAAGTCTCATTAATGTTTATAAATACCTGAAGGGGATGGTGCACAAGAGATGGAGTCCAGCTCTTGCCAGTGGTACCAGTGACAGGACCAGAGGTGAAGGACACACACTGAAACACAGTCAGTTCCCTCTGAACATGGAAGACACACTGTGTCTTTTTACTGTGAGGGTATATCCATCTCCTATTCAAAAAGCCATCTGGACTTCGTCCTGAGCCACCAAATTCTAGGTGATCCTGCTTAAGGCAGGTGTTGGACAAGGTGACCTCAAAAGTTCTATTCCAACTTCAGCCATATTTTGCTTTGATGTGGACTTCCCATAGAGTTCTAATAATTGCATTGGACCTTTACAAGTGAGAGAAGAGCATGATCTAGTTAAGATACCCATATTCAATTACTCATATCTCATGTCACATTTATATTTGTAAGTTTTTGGAGAGAGTTAACTAAATCTTTAGACTCATAAGTACTAAAGAAAAACATTATAGAGTGTTAGAAACACTAAATTGCTCTGCTCTTTTCCCTTCTCTCATTTTTTCAACAATTTTATTGTTGCTGTCTGGATTCTCCCATTACATCCTATTTACAGATGAATGGTGAAAACGTTTGAAATTAATTTTGGATTAAGGGCCTATAATGCATATTTTTTGCAAAAATACCTTTTGCTGGTGACTAGTGGGAACTTTGAAAAGTGGTCTAACACATCACACTGCACTCGCAGAAAACTGCCAGCAGTGGAGTTTTGGGGATTCAATTTTGGTTGAATCTTTTGTTTGAATAGAAATTATGCTCTTGTCAAAGCCAAGGGTTGGCCAAGTATTTCCAGTCGGGAAAGGCCTGCCCTTTCCTTTACTTCTTACCTTCTGTGCAGCTACAGACAAGTAGTTTGGTTTCTGTTCTCCAAATGGCAAATGAGGAGCTAAATATCTCTGCTGCAGAGGTGGGTCATGAAGACCCTTAGTGAAACATATTGTGTAAATACTATCAATTTAATATTTTGTTTTTCTGTATCATGGAAATGCCTGTGACTTGAAGCTGAGATGAGAATCTGTTCTACAGAACACAATGATCAAGGCAATCAGTCCTTAGGAACTGAAATCATGAATCTTGATGATTGGTCCTGACCCCTGGCAATCCTGTATTCTCCCTTGTCAAGATGAAAAAAAACAAACTGCAAGTTCTTGGACGTAAACCAGTTTCTCCTAGTCTACTCCTGAAGAACTTAATGAAAATTTCTTCATATATGTAATCAAAAAGACAAACCAATTGAACCAGTCAAACAAATTCTTCAGATAAAGGACAGAAAACACATCTTTCTCCTCTCATTTGTATGCTTGCATGGCTTCCTTATAATTACTCAACCTGCTTCCTTTAGGTGAATAACAGTCTTTTATTTGCAAGGATTTTGATTGAACGTATTCCAGCTCAAGAGGAACATATTCTTATGGTAAAAAAAATCCTCAAACCCAAGACTTTAGTGTAGGGACAATCTGTCAATATGCACCAGACGTGTTGACCATAAAGCTGATTTAGTATTCTGCACCCATATTTTCTCATGAGGCAGACTAATGAGAAAGGAAAATAGATAAGGGAAATGTCAAGGAGAATTGCAGTGAAAATTTAGATTGTTTTCCAGATAGGTAAATAGAAACGGGGATAAAAAGCAGGAACTTTCATTCTGCCACAATTGCTTCTGCTGTACAATACCAGTTTGAAAAACAGGATTTCATAACCTAAAAAGCCCTTCGTTATAGAAGCCTGGCTGCCTGCATCAAATCTGTAGCTAAACATATTTTTACACTATGCCTGACAGGTAATCACAGATATGACTTGTAGCCAATAAATGTTATTGCTTAGTATATTCTAGTTCACTTATGAAGGAGGGCATCTGTGAGAACTAGCACAGTTTTAAATATATTGTTGAAGCTAAATTCTGTTTTTTTGAAACACTAATCCTGTAGGAAATGATGCCATCTTCAATGATAGAAAAAAGAAATGTAACATGTGCAGTGTCCTGTATGTTGACTGATGTCCAAATATCTTTATTAATCATCATACAAAAGAACTCATCTTCTCAGGTTGTGCTGATAGAAGTAATTGTTGTGCCAAGGACACCCATATAATTTATCCCTTGATGAGTAAACTGCTTCTTCTTTTCTCTACTTGTTTAAAACTATTTATTTGGAAAAAAGTGTTTCCCACCCTTATTATAAGAAGATGGTGTACAGCAAAGGAGAGCTAGGATGCAGAAGAACTGGTTCTTATGTTAAGATTTTCTACTAATCTGGTGACCTCTGTCAAGTCAGGTGTCCTTTCTTCATCTTTTTTTTTTCTCTTTCCAAATTGATGATAATGATGCTGGCCTCCTTCTATAAAGTGCCTTGATATTTACTTGCTGAGGATATGAGCTACATGAAAGTCATGCATTTCAGCAATTAATGCAAGGCAGAGGGTCATCTCCTGCTGTATTCTGTCCCTACCCCCTCTTGCTTATAAATTTAGATAAAAATAGGTGACAGTAGCAGATAAGCAGTTGCCTTCTTCAAGCATAGATACGTAGATAATCTCAACCAGATGGGAACAAGGAACAGATGTTCTCTAAACATATGTGCAAACAAAAAATTACAAGTACGAATGTTCATAAGCAATGAATAAAAGTGAAGAAAGGAACAAAGTATGATTTCAGGACTCAAGTATTTGTGAGGCCTGAACTGGGAATTTTCATCTAGCTCTAGAAACAGTGCATTTAAGAAAACGAAAGAATTTAGGGATATTTATTCTTTTCGACACTGAGACACGAAGGCATTAATCTAAGTGTCCTCAGTCTTTTCTGAAGAAGATTATGATGGCTAAATGGATGTTGTGCCAGGACATACATCTGTTTGTATTTAAGCTGCTCTCCACGTAGTTGGATTTGTAATGTAGACAAAGAATTACCTTTCCTTTCCAGATTCTTTCTGTGCTTAAGCTGATTTTCTCATGATTCAGTTTCAGTCCCTTACAATGTCCCGGGACTTCTGTATTTGTCAAAGGGAGCATTAAAGTGAGCATTAGCAGTAAGTCTACTGAAAACTGAATTGTTATACTACAGCTGTATTTACCTTCCTTCTAACAATCTGGCTACATTTCACTTAAACTTTCTGTTACCCAAATTTTACATTATTACATCAAAATGCCTATTATTTCAGTGCAGATCTACAACACATTACAGAAGAAAGTTAAGTATTTTTCTGCTACCTGACAAGCAACTCATTAACAGTATTACAAATACAAGATAACTTGTTAAACTTAGATTAAGCATCCTAAGTCACTACATGCTACCTCCTTTTGTCATTGAGTGGGATGAAAAAAAAAGCTATGAGCTTCCCTAAGATGCAAAGAAGATAGGATAAAATAGATAAAAAGGTTACTTTTTCTTGGTTTTTTTTTTTTTTTTTTTCCTTTTCTGTAAGCATAGTTATGTTTTCAGTGTTAGGATGTTGATCTTGTTCAGACCAAATTCTTCTGGAATTTCAGAGATATTGTTGTAGGTTTTTTTTCTAGAAATGTAAAAACAGATATGAAATATGTTGGGTTTTTTCAGTATATACACTTCTAAAATGTCATGAAAATATGACTCTTCTTAAAAGCTTTTGGAGATATGGGTGAGAGTGTGTTAAATACATATAGTTCTTCAAATCTTTTCACACTATATTTTTTCCATTTGGTTGTAGAAGTCCAGATTCTATGCCAAACGGGAAGATCTACAAGTATTTTTCTTTGATGTGTGCTGTTTTAAAATAGATTTCACCCTTGAGGAAATACCCATATGATCAAGTTTTTATACCATCAGTAGCAATTCATCTAAGTGAAGATTATTTTCTCTCCTTAGAAATCTTCACATTTATAGATGAAAGCTGCTTCATAAGGTCAAAGACATGAGTTATCTTTTTCATACTAACTTGAGCAAAGCAATGGTGAAAGCTGTAAAATACCTTCAAGCTCGCTTGATACCTGATCAGGTCTGATTTACAAGGATGTTCATATTCTTGGTATTGAATTAATACATTTGCACTAACTTGCTTTAATTTAGATGTTTCCAGACCAGTTAGCTGGAAGAAGCAAATAGGTCTTTAGCATTTAATAGATATGATTATCATTTTTATTTAACTTATCAATAAAGCTGAGTAACAAATGGTTGCTTCAGCCTCTGAAGTGTTTGGAATTTAAGAAGAGTACTCCTACGCCACACAAGGAAAATATTATATAGTCTCAAGGTTTTCATGTCTGTGTGTCTGTGCACATACCTTGTAAAAAAAGATTATGGCAAAATTCTTGCTGTGTAGTCGGCTGGTGAGAATATTCAATGAGATATACAAGCCAAAAAGAAATGAGCTGAACTTCAGTAACTTTTATGCCTGCAATACTAGGTTGTGTGCAGTGAGTCTTTCTCCTATCTGCTCAGGAGGTCTGCACTGTGCCTGTGGGCCTCTATTAGAAACAGTTTGTTGTGAAAATTTTCATTTCAATGAATCAGTGAATCACAGAGAAAGCATCTAGTTGAAAAATTCCCAGTCTTTCTGTTTAGGCATTTTGGTGTGTTTTCTTCTTGAGTCTTCATTCTTTATTCCCTCTCATTTCAGAGCATATTTTTCAAAAAGAGCTGCTTTCAGATAAATCTGTTGAAATTTTAACAGTGATTCTTCAGACATCTGTCACAATATCTGGAGTTGAAGTCCTGAGAATAATTAGCATACTCTCTCCTGTCCTCATCATTCATACTTAAAAATCAGAATGGGTATATAATATTTTCTCTGCTACCTCTGTTAGTATGTAACATATGAGCATCTCCATAAGAAAAGAGATCTCTTAGAGAAGGTGAGTACACAGCTCCCAAGGGTGTAAAGTGTGGTGAGCAGCAGAGCCTGGGATATTGGATCCTGCCTCTGCCTCTTCAGTAGCACAGTTTTCTGCCCTTACTTTAGCTTCCTTCCTGCTGTCTTGTTCCATCTGCTTTTTCCTGTCTCCACAATTGCAGCTGGCTTTTGTGCTCATATTCAGACGCTTTTCAGCACTGAGTTGCCTCTGATTGCTTAGAGTGGCTTCAAGGCCTTGTTTCTCTGTGTTTTCTTGCAACTTCTAATGCTGGGCAGCTACAGGATATGGACAGGACGGTCCAGGTTGCCAGATGTGCCCAAAGCAGAATTTGTCCCAATAGACTTTTTTTTTATGGTCAAGCTGAACTGATGGGGTGCCAAAGTCAGGGCTAGCTCCCAGAACCACACCAAGAATGGGCTGCTCCCTAAAAGTGATTAGGGATACAGCTTAAAATTGATGCTCTATGGCACAGATATAACAGACACAAGTGGACGCAAGGATGAGGGAGAAGTCTTCCATATGGTTTCCAAGGAGCCTTTACTCCAGGGAAAGGTTAGCAACAAAAGATCAAGAAACTGGCTGTGCAGGGACTTTTAAATAGGGGAGGTTCTAGGGGAGGGTACAAATCTTTCACCAATTGGGGTGAACAATCCTGGGGAGGAGCAAAAGGCAGGGTTTACATAAGCAAGAACCAACGAGGGAAGCAGGGGGAGGAGAATGAGTCACAGGGCCAATGGGGCGTGGAGGTTTAGGAGATTTCCAAAGGGGATGTCCAAGCAAGGGGAGGTACCGGGTGGATTGGCAACAGGGGTAGGAGGAACAAGGAACATTCTACAAGGGTAGGAGGATACAACTCGGGTTAAACCATTAACATAGGGGACAACGGAACAAGGCATTAACAAAACATAAAAACGCAGCACGACACTGAACTAGCTATGCTTTTTTCCCCCAGGCATTTCAGCTCTTCTGGCTAGGCTGGGTTTTGCATGGTGCGCTGTAATCTACTCACTGAATGCTTCAGGCTGGTTCATCATACATAATTTAGCTAGCTTTGCAGTCATTACTCTGCAGCAGACAGTGCTGCACTGTCCTAAACTGATGATTGCTGCTTTTCTAATCTAATCTAATCTAATCTAATCTAATCTAATCTAATCTAATCTAATCTAATATGATTGATGCTTTTCTAACATTCAAGACTACTTAGATAGAACAAGCAAAATACTTTTCTAAATATCTTTATTATTCTGAATTTTTCATCAAAATAAGGTGCATGGTTAGCTGAAAGAATACTGTTCATAATTTCTGCAACTTAATTTCTTTATCTGAAATAATCACAAGAATCCAATGTATTGTCAAAGTTTTTGTGGGTAAATTCAGAAGTGGAATATGAGTTTGGTGAGGAGGCAAAGAACAGCACAAATATAATAAACTGCATCTCTCACAAACTTGAGTATTGGCCCCTCAGGTTCCATGCACACACTTCTTCCTAACCTAACCAAGCCCAGAACCTTGTATAGCCAACATGTTACCAGGAGACACTTGCATACAGCTTGTTCACCTTAATGGAGGAATAGACATTCGTGTGTGCATTTTTTGCTGTAATGTACACTGGCTATATCATGAGAGAGGTATTTCAATGCTGAGCACCCAGTAAAAGTTTTATCTTAGTTTTACAGACCATGCTACTCTAGAGGCCAAAGCCTATTCTGTCAACTAGCTATCTTGAAACAACTTTTAGATCACCTTACGGAAAAGCTGGAAGAAAATTGTACTTATTTAGTGAGTAAAATAGACTTCAAAGTTACTGAGGTTTATAAAGTTACAAGATGTTCGAATAGTTTGGCTTTTTGTTAGTGTTTGTTTGTTTGTTTGTTTTTGCTTAGTTTTTATTAAGAAGAGCTCTAACATTTCATCCCACACTCAACTGACAAAACATATCTTTACAAGCTCCTCATCGAGGATTTATTCTTAAGAACATTTACTACATTCATGAGAGAGATGTTTGAGTTGGGGATACAGTTTCTTGTTTCTGACCTTCTCAACTCTTACCCCCTCTCATCTATTTGGAAAGCTAACGGCAAAACAAGGGCAAATCATGTCGTGCACTTAGTTAAACTATTAATGAGCAGCACCTTAGGGATAAAGCATCCTTGTCAATCTGGTGCAGCAAGGAGCAAGTTCCAATGAGGAGCCTATCCATATCTTTCATTTTATATTTCACATGAGGGAACTGATAGTCAACTTCTGCACTTATGTACAAGGCTGACCCATGGTACCATGACACTGCCCATTTGACAAATTTGTTGAAAAACAGTGTCACACATCCTCCACAGGAAGGAGAAAATTTGAAGTTTTCTGTGCAGATCTTTAAAAAGATATATCTTTTGAAAAATCTTGTTAGGCCCTGGTGTCTTCTGGCCTCTGATTATTCCGATGTTCATTGGTCTCTTGTACTTTCCCCATGTGATTGCCTGTGAACTATTAGGTTTAATGCTATTATCGAGGGAATAATATCTTCACTACTCTTTTTTGCATGGTTCGTGGCCATCTCAGAATTCTAGGTGCTAACCTACAAGTATGTAGGGATGTATTTTATCTTGACACTGCAGATTTGGAAAAAGATGTTCAAATGTGTTCTATTACATTCCAGAGCTCTCTTGGATGCCATCTAGAGTGGAATCCGTGATTTAGAGTTTTGAGATTCCAATGGCTTTTTGGACACCTCGCCCACCCACCCACAAGAGCTCCATGTCCCATTTTTTTTTTTAAGCCATTTGGCCTCAGCAACTCTATCATCACTCAGTGGAGATATGGTGTGCAGATAAAACACATTAACATAATATCTGCCCCCAATCCCAGGGCAGCTGACACATCTTGCTGGTGTTTATTGCTGAATAGATAGGAGGAGAAAAGGGCATTAAAGGAAAATTGTGAGCTGTCCAGATCTCAGAACCAGAGATTTTTAAATCAGTAGTTCTAATGTCTTCCTCTGGCTTCTGAAATGCCTACTGACAACTGCAGTGAAAAGAGTATATAGAGACTTGCCATTGTTAAGAAAATTACATTAATGCATGTTTTATGAGGGTAAAGGAGCTGCCTTAATTAACATAGCAGAAGTGTGATGGAACCTTGCTCTCCCTTGACCTTCTGTAGTTCGCTTGCCTCTGTGTTTTAAATATCTGAGGACCTTTCTGTACTGCACATTGTACTTTATGAAGAAGTAAGCTTTTTCTTAGGCTGTCAAGCCAACTGCTGGTGCCAGGTCCTCTTTGTCAGACCTCACAAGGCTTGTCTTCTCCCTCCTTGGAAAGATCAGAGATGATCTGTATGTCTCTTTCGTGAGCAATGCCATGCCCACCTGCTCTGCCACCACGCTGTTCTGTTCCACCACCTGTTGCAAGGTTCTAGCTTTGCCCTGGGGCTTAGGAGAAGGCTGGAGCCATGTCCAGTTGAACACTGCCTGGGGCTGGGCCCTGCTCTTGCCTTGTGGTTCTTGTGTTTGGTGGCTGTCAGTGGCATAAACATGTGCACCTCACAGGTGCACCCCTCAGACATGGGTGTTACCTTCTCCATGGTCTGCCTCACTGATGCAAGCCCCCTTGCTTCATGCCCCATAGTCTGCAATCCCCATACCTACTACTTCTTCCTAAGCAGTCTTGAGTAGGAAAAATCGTGGACTCCACAGCTGACCCTTCATACGCTGTTTTTCAGGGTCTTTAAGAAAAAAAATAGCTGTTGCTCTTTTAACCATGTGTTCCTTTAGTGCACTCTAATAGTAATCAATGAGTGCTAGCTATTCCAAAGAGAGAAGCAGCATGAAGAAAGGGGTGAAAATACCACTGTTTGGTAGCACAGAATTGCTCATTGCTGGAACTGTAAACATGGATCAGTTATTTTTCTTTTTCGTTTTTTTGGGTTTTTTTTTCTTTTTGTTTAATGTGCTTCAGATTTTCTAGAAAATAGGTTGCATTTCCTTTCCCCTTGGCTGCATATAGTGTGTGCTGGTCTCAAGCATACTTATGAAAAACATACTTCTCTTTAGCCTGTTGTAATCATCTCATGGGGATAGTCTCCATGCTTGTATTACCAGTTAAAAGGGATACCCTGAGAAATCCCAAATAGTTTAGACATCCCATATCTTAACCCATTTCCAATAATATTTTCTTCAGAACTTTTGTCACTGTTTTAAAAGATATAAGTTTTCTAAAAATAGGATAATTAAAAAAAATCTAGTATTTCACTGAGAAAATCTGTAAGAGCCGAAATGAGGGATGCAGGGCTCCAGGTGGCTCTTTAAAATACTTTTTATTGTATTCAAATTATATAGCAATTCACGGGTTGTGGATGACAAGAGTTAAGCCCACAGCTTTTTCAGTCACAGCTGTGGGTTTGTCTGAAGCCAATTTTAATTCTGGATACAGTGCATTATATACTTTTAATTGCAGAGCATCTTAAGACATAACAACCAATCAATACTTTTACTGTTACCTATAGCTTATCTTAACTACTAACATTGCTGTATTTATGTTACTATTTTCCAATCACAAAAAAATTAGTATGTTACAGTTTAAGCTAGAAGTTCTTTTTCAGTTTTCTTGCAGTGGAAAATTCTGAGATTTTTTTCTCTACTTGCAACATTGGCTTTCTTGTTTGGCTGTAAAAATCTTTTTGCTTGGTAAAAACATCTTTTGTTTGAGGTGGATTTATCCTTTGCTCATAGTCATAAAAAACCCTTCCAACTCACTCTTTACCTCCTAGTTATCCGGTAAGACTGCTTCAGCAATTCTTTTTTCTATATCAAAATTTACTACGTTTCTATTCTTTCTTCAAATTCTACATTCATATCTGTGAGACCTTCCTGTCAAATCCTCATCTTTTCCATCAGAATTCCAGTACATGACAACCTCTGTTGTATAGGGACCTGGTCCTAATGATGAGTCCATCAGAACCAGTAGAAGCGACTAATGGATTGGGCCCCTTTTTTCTCTTGTCTAGCAACATCACCTTTTCAGGAATAAACTTGTGCTCAAACACTCTCCCGAACTGGAACTGCAATCAGTGACCCTCTATTCTCCTATGCTTTGGCCACTCACTGCAATCCTATTGCAGGTTCTGCAAATCTGAAGAGGAGAAGGTGAGGTGACTGTAAAGAATAAACAGCAGCAAAGAGCAGAACAAAGTGAGGAGACAGTGAGATTTCAGGTCATGATGTTGGAGGTAGCCTTTCATACCTGGGTCCAGAGGGATCTTCAGGCAATTACAAGCAAGGACTGCCCATGCTGAATTAGAGACCTTCTGGCTTAAAAGCCCTTGTACTGAACAAATCAGGAGGAAACAATATGCACATTCTGTGTTCTGTGCTCCTGACAGAAACCAGAGAAAATGTCTTCAAAGTGTAATTAGTACAACATGTACACTGCCTCCTGTGGACCACTAAGTATAGTATTCCATAACAGCCAGACCAAACTTATATGTATACATATATACGCTATTTTTTGCACAGTAAAAAAACTATTTGTCTGGATATGCTGAAGAAATTAAGAATTTAGGCATTATAACTGCTGGGTTTGTCAAATTTTTTCTTTCAGTAGGATTGTAGTTTGGTGCTCCGATGGCATTTTGCATTTAAATCTGTGGAGATCATGAGACCAGATAGTCCCCTAAACTGTATTTTCCTGGAGTATTTCAACCCCTGTCTAATGTTGCACTTAATTTCTCACAGACAGCATAACATATATTAACAGGGCATAGCACTATAGGTGCAAAACAATCAGTTCTATCAGTTCTTATTTTAATTAGGAATTGCTCTGTACATTTAGAAGGGCTCTTAAGAGAGGCTTTGACTTTTAGGTCCTTTGATGTCAAATCCATTCTTTCATGCTATTTTCAGCTATGGAGAGGAAATCATCCTGGTTCAAACATTGACGGTATGTCAGAGGTATTTCCAGGGAAACGTTTTGAGATAGCCAAATCTGTTGAAAAGGAATCAAAAGAAAATGGGTAACAAAACAGAAGAAAATAAGTTGAAAGGAACAGAGTCTAAAAATGAGCTAAGAGTAGGATAAAAGGCCAGTTGAAAGATGGCTGAAATACTTTGAAAGACAGAAGAAAAAACAATGAACAAAAATGTAGAGGGAAAACAATGCAAAGCATTCAGCAATAAAGAGAATTGAGCAAAATAAAAAAATAAAAAAAAACAAAAAAACAAAAAAGAAGAAAAAACATTAAAGTTAGAAAAGAGGAAATAATTAAAAGTATGAGAGAAAGCACATGAATGGATTGACGCTAAGGGAAAAGATGATAACAAGAAGTGGATGGTTACAGAAATTTATTTGGAAAGAGATCATGTCCTTAACGTTATCATGTGGGCATTATCTGAGTTTTGCTGACAACTTCAAAGTGAGCAAGGGGTAAAAATGAAATACAGATTCTTTATTTTGACATCAAAGATGTATGAATATTTGTGAATAATAAACTGTAGGTAAACCTGTGTGGTTCAGAACTGACAATGTCAGTTTTTGGGAATGGGCTTGTGAGATATTGTTTGTGTCAAGTGGAAAAGAAATATATTGGCTTTTAGTTTTGATGGAGTGAATCCATATTTCCTGCTGCTCTAATGAGTCAATGCTTATAGTCTTAGCTGGCCTTATTTAATAATTTTTTAAATGGAATAAGGGACAAAATCAGTACTGTTTTGAGCTAGAGAAGATTTGTGCTTCTTCAAAGGTGCACCTCAAGTAATCCTTACCAGGTCTTACCCAGACTCAATGAACCTTAAAAATTAAGCTGGAAAAATTCTGTGAAGGCTGAGATCAGTGTACTTATCAGAAAATTTTGTAGCCAATATTAGAGTAGCAAATCTGATGTACAAGATCAGTATTACCCAATATCTCAAGGTGTTTGCATCTTCTGTATCATTCTTCAGGTGATCTGAAAGCCAGTTTGAACTTCCTTTCATCACAGGACAATCATATTTACCCAGAAAGTTCTGGCACAACTCTTTAACAGTGAGTCTAACAAAGGTATGCCTCTCCTTGGAAAAGGATATCCTTTATTGAGGAAGGAAACTCTAAAATTTTAGATGTCAGAGCTCAGTGTTAAACATTTGAAGGTATCTTAAATTAGAAGTGCTGAGTTATTCCTAAATGACTCAGCTTATTTACCTGTTTTAATATATGTCTAATATCTGAATTTTGGTCATCTTCAGTGTAAATTTAGGCCAAAATTTATCATCATTTCTCCATACTTTTAAAAGTCTATTTAAAACAATGTAAAAAAACTTTACAGCATTTATTTTTATACAGTTTATGATATAAACAAACCATGTTTGTCTACTAAACAAGAACCATTATCCCCTTTTAGAAAAGTCAGATTTGCGGTTTTGCTGATTGATGGAGAACAAAAGATGCAAATTTTTTTTTTTTTTTTTTAATGAAAAAATCCTATTTTCTTAAACCCACAAGGAATGGAATAGGGCATATTTCATTGCCAACATCTTTTAGATATAATTCTGCCCAGATGGTTGTCTTTCTAGGCTATTCTTCAGAGCTGCACTCCTTTTTCAGTCCATTACCTTCACTTTACCTTTAGTTTGTGCTTTCCTGTTTCTTCTGCTGCTTGTGTAAGCTCCTCTACTAAAAATACTTGTTCTAGAACATTTTTGTGTATGTTCCTGGCATACAGTTCACTGTGGGCCAGAACCTCACATTTTCGAAGCGGCAATTTTTTCCCCCATCTTTTTGCAACATTAAAGGATTCCTTATGTTTGTTCCTTTTCAAATGAAGGGCACTTGTTCTTTCAATAGGATTTTAGCAAATTGTGCCAGTACAATCAAGATCACTGTTAGGGGTTACTTGGTCATTTTGGAATGGTTTCTCTATGAATATCTGTTGCCAGTTTTCCAATAGCTTCTCTCAACTCTTTCTACTGAAAGAATGAGAAAGAAAAGACTGAGCTTTGCAAGGAACTTGTGAATTAACACTGGTTAAAGCACTGGTCTGGTGGCAGGTAGCATCAGATCAAGAATCAGGTCTCTAAGTAAGTCACTGAATTCTTTCATGCTTCAGCTCACAATATAAAAATGCAAACAATTATTCTCTCCTGTTATTTACATTGGCCTTTTAAAGAGTTTGCCTTTCCCATAAATATTTGGGCTGTGTAAACCTGGTATATCTTTGGGGTTTTTTGCCCATATCTGAAAGCAAACTTATCACACACATACCAAGGCCGTTCTCCTTGTGTACTGTAATATAACAATGCAGTATAAAGCTTGGAAGTTACTGAAGTAGAGTGAAGCACTGAGAAGTTCAGGAACAGACATAAGTCTCCTGAGAATATCTCATCTACCTGGAGTTTACTTAGGAACAGTAATGAGGTAATCTTTCCTGCTAGAGACCTATGTGGAAATGCCACAAAACCAGTCTGTCTCTGACTTGTGAGGATTTCACTTATTTATGCAGGTTGGAATTCATTGGAAATAAAATGCAATATACCAGTAAAAGAAATAAATCACTAGTGTAACTTAATTCAGTATTCTACTCTCTACCTACCTTAGAATAGGGTTATTATTTTTACAGTTAATTAATTTCAATTAATATTGGGCATATTTATGCAGTGAATGTGTGCTCCATGGCTACCATCTCTTTAATGTTTTTATGCTTTTATTTCTATTATGGAGTCATTGTTCTTGTTGAGAAATGGAAAAGAGCTTTATAACGTGTCTGTGCAAAGTACTTAGCTTGTAAGAACTTAAAAATTGTTTTCTCTAAATCTCTACAGCTTTTAAAGGACTCCAGATGCTGCTGTATAGGAGAAGTACAGGTTTTTTTTTCTTTAAACAGACCTTAGCCATCATATTTTTGAGTAACAGGTGGTTGATCATGTACCTTAATTACAAGAGTAAATTGAAGAAAATTGTCCTATTCATCAAAATAAATCACATATTAGTTAACTAATGAAAAAGTCGTCAGACAGAAGAAAGATACCAGAGCAGTGTTAGCACACATGGGGTCAAAATATTTAGCTGGTATAAATCAGCATAGCCCTAATCTCTTCAACTGGGTTGTGCCAGAAAATACCAGGTAATTATCTGACCTTTTTTGGGTAAATGTGTGAAGAATTACACACACTAATTTTCTTTTGAAAAATCAGGGGCAATATTAATTCGTGTCAGATCTTTAGATGTTGCTTTGTATCTGTCCTTTTAGATAAAATAATCATGTTGCTCATATAATGGGAGACTTTGACTTCTCTTCTGGAGAATGTGATTTGCAATTCTCGTTTTCCAAGACATCTTGACATGGAGATTAAATATCTGGGATCAGAAAGTTCAGTGATTAGGTGAAGTAAAGAGCTGTGATGCCCCAGGTACAGCATTTTCAGATCTAGATTAAAGATGAAAGATCAGAGTTAATCAGTGTACAAGAGGAAACATATTTCACACATGAGGATAAAAATTTTCTGTTAGAGAGGGAGTGAAATAGCTGTGAAGGTGCAGTGCTGGCTCACAGAAACCAGAATGTTTTCTCTAAACACTACTCAGGGCTCTTGTTTTTATTGTGGAGATTTTGTTGCTGAGAATCTCTGCTGTAAGTGATTTCCAGATGTACAAACTTTCCATCCATACCAAATATTGTCAAAGAGCAGGGGTCAGAGAAAGGAAGTAACAACATGGATTTTCTAATTGAATCACTAAATTTTCCTATAAAGGCAGCAGAGCATAAAAATTATTTTGAAGCAGGGAAAAAGAACAAAGGAGGCTTCAAGACAAATTAGTAAGGGCCAGCTGATGCAGAGGGACTGCAGAAGTGTGTGAGAAGGTAGCTTTTTGGTTTGTGATAAAAGGGCAGGAAGAGTTCAAAAATGGGGCAGAACAGAGGTAATAGGAAGGGCAAGTCTCCTGCTGAAGGGCACTATCCACATCACTTCAGTGCATTTGACTATAAGAGTATTATATCAGCACTTGCTATGAGACCATTATTTGGAGGGAGAAAAAAAGGGCTAAGTGATAGATAATTGGGAAATGTCCAATTTCTGGGAGCTTTGTTGCTTGGAGACTGTTCCCCTGTGCTGTCATGCTAGCTATAGTATAATGTGAGGGCCCAGTAAAAAGGGATGGGTGGGAATCATGTGTAGTGTTTAAGGAAACAAAAGCCATGAAATAAAAATACCCTAAATCACTGTTACAGAGGGGAATACAGAGTGAACAAAAAGAATTAGCTCATAGGTTGTCCTAAGGGTTTGTCTGACCCAGGACTCTATACATACTAATATATAGAATACTCCCTTCCCCTGTGAATTTTTCTGTAGGCTAAAATGGGCTTTATATGCTTTTCCTTTTTTTTACAGAAGCCTTACACAAGTGTAGCAACTTTGTAAGGGTTAAGAAGAGGGATCAGTGAGGAAGAATAGGCTGAAGAATCTTCTATTTGGCATTCAGATCGCTCATGTATGACCTTTTGTTTAAGCAATGAACTTCCTTAAAAATTATATACTTGGTTGTTCTGACCACTTTTTCTCAAGACCTTCTGATTTCAGTGCATGCCACTGTCAGTGGCTAGCTGTCAATACTTGGTGAACAATAATAACTTGTTTATAAAGGAAATCATCTACAAAAGAACATGAATTTAAGGTAGTTTAGTTTATCACCTGAGCCAAACCTCTGACCAAGTCTTAAAGATGACATTTCCTCTGAAGATCCTCCTATATGACAAATTATTTTGATGCATGTGCAAATGACTGTCAAATACTTTCAAAGATTGTTCCTGGATGAGTGCTGCATAATTGTGAAAATATCTACAGGAGAGAAGTAGCAGTTGCTTTGTATGTCAAAAGCCTTGGCTTTGTTTATTTAATCCTTTTTCTTTTGCAGAAAGGGGAAATATTTTAGATGCTGGTAATAACTGATGTTTATGTGAAGAACAGTCCTGAGGGTGTTTGGCCATCTTGAAATCTCCTTGGTTGTGGGACTTCTCCACTCCTGGAGTAGAAACAATACCCTGAGTCTTAGACAATGAATTGACAGCATGAATAATGAGAAATCCCTCAAAGCAACAGTCAAATGTGCATAAACTATTCATTCGGTTTATTTGAATATCCACCAAATTAATGGAAATCAAAAGGAATACATGGGTCATTTACAACCAGAACGGAGGGCTGAAACCATTGAATAGATGACTTCATGGCTCTGTATTTCTAGAACAAAAGGGACAGGCTGGAGTAAAAACTACCAGGAAATGAGCTTTATCTTGCCCAGCCTGACAAGGTTTCTTTTCGTAAAGAAACATCACACTATTTCTTCTTCTGGCTGTTGTTTTCAAGAGGGTTTGGAGGGAGAGAGAGGAAATCTGGGAACCCCAGCTTGCTACAATGGCTGGGGGGAAAGTGGTTAAAAACATGGTTTTAATTGATTTTTGTAAAGAGGAGGACCAGAGGTAAACATTTTCAAGAAATGTTAGTTTCCAGAGATGCCTGTACTAATAATTTTTTTTAATGGTATGCTACATGCCTGGGAAAATCAGTTACATGAGGGTCTTTTGAGATACATTCAAAACAGGACAGTTTTGAAAGAAACTCAGAAAGATGCGTGCTTGAATTCTGTCTGTTCCATTTCTCTTATTTTTCTCCTACTTGTGCTGACAATCATCTGCTGTGAGTCTATATTCAATTTCAAGAGAGTAAACTCTTCCAGCTGTCATACCTAAGGGCAAAACCTAAAACCAACAAATAGCTTATCAGGAGATGCTTTTCACTTCTCTGCTTCTGCCACTGCTCAGACTTCCCATTTCTTGGGAACCTTTTCTCAGAAAAGAAAAAAATCCCAAAACACATGCATCATTCAAATGTGGATGCAAATATTTTCATTAGGAAATTCTGTAGTCCTGATGTAGGAACAATTCTATATAGGATAGAAAATCAAATAATGTGTCTCCTTCATTATTTAAATTAAAGAAGCATGTCTCTGTCTAGTTACTGATTATTGCGCTCTATTTTACAACAAAAAAAACTTCCACCTGTTCTTCATACTTTGGCAATATGATATCAACAGAAATTTCATGCATGCCAAAATAATGACCCAAATTAAAAGATACATATTTATTGCTTTGGTAACTCCCACGAGTAAGGAGAGAGCACAGTGTACTTTGGTTAAATCAGTCCCTATCAGACATGGCTCTACCTGACAGGTTGGTGGTCTATGTCTTTGTGCAATTCTTCAGCCTGGGCTCTTTCAAATGTCAATATTTGACACTCATCATTGCTTTAAGCACATGCTGATGCTCCTGTCAGATGATTCCCTTCTTGCAGGACAGGAATGATCAGTGTGCTGTTCAGGGTCTCCCAGACAGACCCTTTAACTAAAGCCCTGTGTCAGCAGGTTAAACAGATGGTTCTGTTCAACAGCCAACATCCTGCACAGCAGTCCCTGTGAAGAACCTAAGCCTAAGAGCTGACAAAATCTGGGGAGCTGCCAGTTCCACAGGGAGTCCCTTTTGGGGGAGACAGGAAGGAAGAACCTCACTCAGGAAGCAGCTTGCTCACTCCTAGAGCAGTCCAGTCTTTTTAGGTCTTCTTCATTGCTTCTACACTTCTTCTGGCATCTGTTTTATTGGGTGTTTTTTTTCAGGATAATGGATGGAAATACATAATACCTACTTTCATGGAGCTTAGTTATCCTACAGGGTTTGGAATATGGATGCTGTGTTAGCTGAATGAAATGTGTCTGTCCTGTTGCATGTTCACAGAAGGGACCTTATGTTCAGAGTTGTCATTACTCTCCCTCACTGGTTACTGGTTCTTTCTATATCTAAGTCTTGGCAGAGTAAGCCCCTGGAATCATTAACCCCTCTTTCCAAAAGAAAACAAACAAACAAACAAACAAACAAACAACAGCTTTTAATATCTTTAATGTATTATTTTAACAATAGCCATCTGATGCAATGTCTAGTTCCAGGAACACAGAAAGTAGATGGCATAAGATGCATAGATTTCTGATTTTCAGCTTGAAGAGCACAGACCACTTTTGCTTTCTCTGAAGGCAAATCAAAGCCCCAGTGATCTAACTGTAATTTCTCTTTTCTTATTTCATTATATTCAGAGAGCAAAAATTGTGCTATCCAAATACCAAACACTTGAAATTACTTTTTAGGGAAAAGTGTATGTTAAAATTAGCCTTCATGAAAATCAATTGAATAATATCTTAAAAATAACAGTCATATAAAACAAGCTGTTTTTAGATAGAAAGCTAGTGAGTTTCCTGACTTAAGCTGCTAGAGACATAGTTACTGGCATCTGGAAATTTCATTGTTATTATGCTTTTTATTTGTAAAACTAGATCACAAATTAGCAATTTATTTTTATTTCTTTGCTCTTTATTCTGCAAAAAAAACCTGCTGATATCTGTCTCTGTTCTGTATGACTTCTTTTCTTATACCTGCATTTGTCATGGCTTATCGCATGCCTGACTGCTACTTCCTGTTGATTTATTGTGCAGTTTTACACAATAAATTGTTGTTATATTCTTTATTCTCCCAGTTGTTTCTCAGTTGTCTGAAAGGATGCAGCTTCTAAGTGGTTCCTCTCTTGATGTTTATGTACTGCACCTCCTATAGCAGAAAGACAGAAAGCCTTTGCCCACGGTTTGCAGATAGGCATGCACTTAGAAAGTTTTAAGTCATCATAAGTGAACTGTCATTTTCATGTATATTTCTTCTCCTTCTGAAGCAGGGGATCTCATCAATACATCTTCTTTTTTTCCTCCCAGAACTCACAAGTGTTTTAATCAGCAAGGCACAAATGAGAACATTATGGTAGAAATCAACAGGAGAGCAAGGAGAGGAGTATCAGTAAAAGAAATAAAAGTAAATGAGTCACGAGGGGAATGGCAGCTTCAGGGAAGATTCCCATCCCCTGAAGTCATACCCACTTTTTCCTCACAAAATCTCCCTCCCAGCTGCAGAAGACTTGGATTTACAGCTCTCCCCTGTCTTCTCTCCACCAGCTCAGTAGCCTACTGAAAAGACCTTAATTAATGCTGGCTTTCGTGCCTGCTTTTTAAATTGCAACCTCCCCTAGCTGTCTTTACCTTTTATGAACCAGAACTTTCCTGACAAAATTTGTTTCCTTTTGCTGATATATCCATCATCTATGATTTTTGTTTTGCCAGTTTAATATGCCCTGACACTCTAGTGCTTGTGAGAAGACCAGTTTGTTTTGGTGGAGCTGCTCTCCACATTTCTTAGTGTCTTTCACTGCTTCTGAAGGTCAGGCAAACTCAGCCTCCAGCTTCCCTATCAAACCTATCAGTTAGCTTTTAATGGCAACCCTCCAACACTGGCAGCTTGCTTGATTTAACCTTATCAGAGTCAATACTCATGCTAAAAGAAATAAAATACTTCTGGTTTTAAAGCCAAAGCATTACAGAGTAAAGTACATAGTAAAGCACATTAGCTACATCAACTATAGTTTTCAACTTGTAGCTTCCCATATGCTCATCACATTTTGATTTAACTCCTAGAAGCTGACAAAATTTGGTGTCTGCATGAAAATTCAGAGAAGCCATAATGATGATAAGACTCTGAATAGCATGTAGAACCACCCCCCTTAGGGCACCAGTATCACCAAGAAAGGACTGTCCTATTAGTAAAGCTAGAAAAGGAATGGAGTCATAATTTTGTGAAAAAATTTTCAGAAATCCAGAATAATGCAAAGAATTTTGACTGATCTCCAGGCTGCTTTCAGATGGACCTGCTCAACACCATGCCTGCCCTTGTTCCAACCTTCCAACTCCTTTTTTTAACCACTTCAGTGCATTTGTCTGTGTTCTTGGAAGCTAGACAGATGTTAAAATCACCCAGCTGTATTTGCTCTCTCCCTAGCAAGATACTTATCTGAATCTTTTATAACCATCTGCTCCTTCCTCAGACAGGTAATGGAGCAGAACATCAGCAAAAAACCAAAACAAAACAAAACAAAACAAACCAAAACAAAACAAAACAAAACAAAACAAAACACCCCCCAAAGCAACAAAAAAACCCCAAAACACCACAAAAGAAAAAGTGCCTAATTTAGAGATTTCAGTTTTATCCTAAACTTAATGGATAGTATTATAATCTATGATTTTTTTTTTTTGGTTTAGTACCATGAGAGTTAAAGGGCATGTTATCAATGGAAATTTCTTCCTCCTGCTAAAAGTAATACTTCTAAATATTCATGACATCAGTTTATCAAATCCAAAGCTTTTAATTTAGTGCATATCTCAGTCATGTATCACTTGTAGCCAGAAGTGGTTTTTATTTCTTTTAACGTTTGAATCCAATGTATGCAGAATGGATAGACTGTGAATTTTAAGCTCCACTTGTCTTTCCTCAGATTCTTTCATTTGCAGTATTTGTTTTGATTTCTTAAACAGGCTTTGCTTTTGAGCGACCAATCAGTGCAACTCAACAAGATATAATGGGAAAGCAGTTCCTGACTGTTACTTTCCTTTTTGCACATCTGTAGTGTAATTCATGAAAATAAAATCTCCAGGCTTGAATGATAGTCTGTTTAGGGCATGAGATAGGTACTCACTGTGGAGGGAGCAGGGCCCCTCACAAGACCTCCCTGGAGATCTGTTCCCTAGATAAGAATTGCTTAGTCTGGTGTCTGGTGCTGTCTCCTGCTTCGGGACCCTGCTTTATCTCCTTGTAAAACAATTGGTCATATTTCCTCAGCCCCAGATCATTGGTCCTTCTGCCAAGCTATACCTTCCTTATAGAAACCCCTACTTCTACCCAGTTCAGTGGAACTGGGCTCCCTTCGCAGAAGCAGACAATAAAGAACTCTGTGGAACCTCTACACAGCGATTCCCATCTTTCATCCCAGTGTCGGCCAGGGTAACCTGCAAGCCAAGCTGAAGTCACTCAGAGCTGAAATCACTAAAAGACCTAGTCGCCTGAAACCCAGGCCTTGCTTGCCCTGGTACTTTTGTGGCTGAGACTGCCGAAGACTCCAGGACAGGCTGTTCCTTGTAGGATCTCTCTATCGGGCATTTCTGTGGCAGCCGGGGTCAGACTGACCCCCAGGACCAGCCGCAACACTCACCAATGAAAACTCAACCTACTTCTAGTTTAATCAAGAAAATCGTTGTTTGCTTCAGGTAGACTATTGCAAGGAGAAAATGAAACTCAGCCAAAACCAAAGAGAAAAACACCTTTATAGCTTATTGGCTTGCAAACTATTACTTGTTCTTGCAACTCTTCATTCCAGGTCCAGAGATGAGATCTACTGCTGTTTCTCTTCTTGAATGCATTTTTTTTTTTTTTATTTCCAAGAAGGTATGATTACATTGGGTATTTGGCAAAGGTGGACAGCAGCTGTTGAATATGAATATGAACATCGGCAGCCACAGGAACCCCATTACTGTTTTCTCTGGAACCACAATAGCAAAGCTTACAAGAATATAGGGGATAGGAATAGACTTTTTGTGTCCCGTAGACTCCAGCTATGTTTGTCTCAGTTTATTTTTGACTAAATAGTCTGGGAATGTGAAAAGTAGGGACCTTCTAAGAAGAAATTGATGTAGCAAGTTAAGGAATAATATAACTGGAAGGTGTAATAATCTTGAAATTTATTCTCTTTGGGGAATAACAGGAACTCCATTTTCCAGCTGTGTTTTGGTAAGTAGAGAAAGGTTAATAGAAGTATTTAGAGGGGATCTGTGGTTATGATGCTATTTGTCTGCTTGCCTAATTTAACATCAATATTACTTGAATACCTTCGTCTGAAATCAGGTGCTTAAATGAAGGGATGTCCATGGTCCATTTGTCTAAATGGACAAGGCAGGAAAATGGCATTAGAAAAGATATATCCATATTACAGATAAAGAACTAAAGCATAGAAGTTGTTGAATTGTGCTGACAAAAGGCCAGACATGGCTTCCAGCAACTGAGAAGGAGAAGCCAAGAGAGACATTGCATGCAAAACAAAATATGGGGTAGTCACTTATAAAAGAACTGCTGACCAAGACTGAAACTGTAACACTACCATGTTACAGACATCAAATAAGAGTGTAAAATCAGCCAAACTTGGCCCATTGGAAAGTACAAAGAGACACTGGTTGTTTATTAGGAAGGGGGTGAAGGTGGCAAGGGAGAATTTGGGAGGGAGCAAAGGTGTAAAAAGAGAATATAAGGGATAACAAATCTCATGATCTGACTGGGATACAATTTTACGGATTTTAATGCTATGAATATTAGACATTTTTTGTTAGATCATGTTTTGTTGCAATTGGTCACTAATCCTTTGTTTCTGTGACAACTGTTTCTATTCTGTAAATACAGATAAGTCAGCATTGCATCAGATCAGCATTGTGTTAGGTCATCAGCACTGCCTCAGACTCCTTTTCACCAGCAGAAATTTTATTTCTTAGTCCTGTAGGATCTTCTTAAAAAAATTTAAGCTGTAGCATATGGATCTCTGTATTATTGTTGAGGGCTTTTACTTTCTGTAGGTCTGACTCTAGAAATTGCAATGGTTTTTACATGGCAGAGCAGTGACAAACATGCTTCAAAATGCCTTAGTCCAGTTAGAGAGAGAATGATCCATCCCACTACCTCAGCTGCTTTTAGGCTTTCTAAGGTTTAGCATGTATTCTTGCTGTTGAGTGTGACCTTTCTTTGGCACAGACTGCTTTGTCTCCACTTTAAAGACAATTGCCTGCTCTTTTGGTAGTGGCTGCCATGCAGCACAAAGACCTATGAAGTCCCTTTGCAATCCATTAAGAGATTGGTTTATTTACTGTCTGCTATTGATTATTACTTAATCTTAGACTTCTTCCCTCAAGGAAAAGAAAATAATCTTTGTGCAGTTTCAGGTTTGTTCTGTGACCAGAGAGAAGGAAAAGCTCTGATGCAGCTGACTGAAGACTGTTCAGCTTTGAATCAAAGTGCGTTTATTTTCATTTTCTAGCCAAGTTTCTAGCCAAAAGATTTATCTTGAGCTAAAGTGTAGTGAAAATTGCAAGGTTGTTGATGTCACTAGGGATAAATTCTTTTTTTTACTTGTAGGGGAGATGCAACCAAGGTAGCCCTGGCACATGTTTCCTAGATCTGTTTCCGTGGTTGTAAAGAAGACTTGAGCCCCCATTACAGAATCAGGACCACTGTTGCTGAGTTCTCTCCACTAAAGCCATATCTGTGGCTCCCAGGCTGCTATTTTTTTTGATTGTCAGTTAGTCCTAATGGTAGGGTTGGCGTAAGCAACATGTAAGCCATGCACAGAAGCAACATTTTGTTTTGTCCCACTGTGTTGAACAGCCAATGAATGGCACGTACACAAGCCCCACACCTGTCTGTGTCCTGCACCACTTACTTAAAAAGGACAGAATCAAATAAGACAGAAATGCCTTTTTAAGCAGCAGGACAAACCTCCCGAACAACAGCCAGGTTAGTTTCTGAGGAGCAAAACTAGGAATGCCAACTTTTCTGTGCCTTTACACACTAACCCCTGTGTTCCTGCCCACTGCAGGGGCTCGTCCCCGTCTTCTCATGGCTCTGCTCTCTCGGTTCACTCTCATGTTCCCTGACCACCCACTGAGGAAGAAAAGCTGTAGGTACAGGGATCAGAGCTGAGAGGTTCATATGCTGGCAAGTGACTTAGTAGGTAAACTGCAGCGTGGATATTGTGAGGTCACACACTGATGATGGTTCAGTTCATGCTGAAGCCCTTTTCTTCCTGAGAAGAGCTCACTTGGCTCTTTTCTCAATCCATCCAGACATAATTTGTATAAAATTTTCAGGAACAGAATTATTGTTATGGTTTCTGCTACTTTGTCAAATTTGCATTCAGCTAGCGAAGAACAGACAGAGATGGATGAAGTTTTTATTTCTTTCAAAAGAGACTTTCAAAAACAATAACAAAAAAATAGAGGGGAAACTAGCCAACTAAAAGTACTGATTTAATTAATTAAGTATACTTTTTGACCAAAATTAATTTTTAGTTGCACTTTGTATTTAATTTTGACAAGGAATTTGAGAAAAGAAAGAATTTTAAATATTTCCCATTCATTTTGTACAAGTTATGATCAAACTGTATCTTCTATTTCCAGAGAAAGATAAAAGCAAAGCTGAACAGTGTGATGCAGTATTGTAGTCTCATAAATATGAAATACTAATCACTACCCATAATTGTGAACTACAATAAAGAATAACAAATCTTTCTATTTCTATAGCTGAGGTTTTATTTTTCATTATGTTCTGTGTTGTGGTGTTTAATTTTGATTTTTTTTTTTTAGATAAATGATGGGTCTAAAGGGCTTTTAATCACATACTTTTAACGTACACTAAGAAAGAGCTCCCTTGCATCTAGCAGCATCCCACATAGAGCTGCAAACTTTTAAAGGAGCCTTTCTTTCCTTCCCTGGTCTTTAAGAGGCTAATTTGGTTGACCTTCTATCTGACATTTCTAGACCCTGAAATCCTTTATTTCCTGTCAGAGGGGTCAATCCTCTCATCCCGTCCTGTTTCCATGCCCTCTCCTGGGCAAGTGGGAATTGAGGAAGTGCTTAGCGCTGTCCTAGCTTTGCTCCCTCTAACAGCTAAGAAGGGTTGCTGATGTCAAAGGCTGTCGCTGAACTGAACAGTCTCGAAAACTCCATCCCTTACCATCAGCCCTGTATTTCCTGTATGTGTATAGAAGGAAGCAGTGAAATTCTTCTGGCCAGAAGCTCTAATAATATACTATAGCAAAACCCATGTGGATAGAGTTCCAAATATTTCCCCAATCCCGACTAAGGCTTTAACCTCTCCTAGTTTTATTTCAGTTTTATATCGTTGAGGATCATAGGATTTCTGCCAGTGGAAAGTAGAGGGAGCTGGCCCTGTAGCTCTCACTGTGGGAGTGATTTGTTGATCAAGACATATGAGCAGCAAACATACCCATTTCCCCTTTAATTCAGTTACTTATTAATACTTGATTCTTTTTCAGTATTGAATATTAATAAGCAAAAAGCCGCAAGACATTTGCCTAGGAAATGCCACCAATGCCCAAATCTGCTTTTCTCCACAAGTTATTAAACATAACTATCAGTAAAAGATTGATAGTGGTTCTTTCATGCAGAATTTATAATCCCTCTCTATTATCCAGATGCACTGCCTTTAGAAGGGTGCTGTGCCTCTGCAGTGGTGCCTGGAACCAGCAGGGCTCTTCTGATATAGCCCGTGAAACCTTCAGCAACATCATGAATTAAGTGCACATCTGAGTAAGAAGTGTGTTTTCTGCAGTGGAACAAGGACCTGAAGACAGGTCTTTCTTTTCTGCTGGAGTACATGAACTCCCGATGATGTGCTAGAAAAGGAATCATCTGGCTGCTCAACCCATTCCCATCTCCCCCTTTTTTCTCAGCATTCACAGCACCTGTGCTTCCAGCTGTGAAAGTGAGAAATTGTGCCAATCCAGCTAGGATTCTGGTTGACATTACATGTGTTGTTATTGCATTTCTCTTTTTTTTTTTTTTTTTTTTTTTTTTTTGGTGGGGAAGGGGATAGAAATATTATTTCTTGTGTACTTGCTTTACAAGTCCTCACTTTTCTTGCAGCAGAGAAGTTTCTAAGCAGATCTTTTTATCTTTTTAACCATTTCACTCAGTCTAGCAAGACACTTCACAGCCATCTCTCCAGCAATGGTACCATGTAATTTTAAATGTGCCTGAACTCTCCAAGCCCCTCATGTTTAATGTGAATGTTCCTAGGTTTGCTGTGACCAAGCACTGATTTGGGATGTCCTGCCAGCTTCCAGGATAACAGGGAGCTTGATGTGGGAGGCAGCCCCTGAGTGAATAACAAGCAGGTTCCACAACACAGCTGGAGCTCTGTGTGCACAGGTGATCTTCTACAAGAAAGGAAGTGCTGGAGGACAACTCTCTCTGACTTAAAGCCAGAAAACCCAATAGGAATGTGAACGCTTTCTCTGTCAACCCAGCATCCAGGTAAATCCCAAGCAAAATATGCTGTAATATAGCATATTTATACATTAATATAGAGCTTAAAGCCTGATTATGCTACTAGTTTCTGTTTTTCCCTGTACTCATCTTTTTTTGGGAGCAGGGGATACTACTTAAAATCTCTCTGTGCAGTTTATGTGGTTTGAATCTTAGCTATCTAGTTCACTATGTGTAGTGAGGAAGGAGGTGAGAGAGAGTAAAAATCAAGAGTGTAAATGTAGGTAGACTATATCTTAAGATAGTCCACCTACATTTAAACTAATGCAAATACTTAA
Source organism: Oenanthe melanoleuca (assembly GCF_029582105.1). Classification (NCBI taxonomy): domain Eukaryota; kingdom Metazoa; phylum Chordata; class Aves; order Passeriformes; family Muscicapidae; genus Oenanthe; species Oenanthe melanoleuca. Next base: position 148,392,851 of record NC_079335.1, read on the forward strand.
AGTGTCTTGCCAAGTACAGCTCACCTCTTAGATCTACTGACTATGTATGGAGGCCTCTCAAGCTTAGGGATGTCTAAAATTATGGTAGATCCTTAAATATAGAAATTTGGATCCCACTGTGGAGGTTTCTATCTCTGCTCTGGATTTTGCTTCAGTGATCTAAAGTCTAATTTACTGGGATTGGTGAGCAACTCTGCATACCTTTCTTGGGTAAAGCCTTTACTACTGCCAATAAGGGTAGAATATCTCTTGAGTCCTTCAGGTGTAGTCCAGAGAAGCTCCTGTTGGTAGGAGTGATTATATTTCTCATTTAATAAAAATATTCAACTAGCATTCAAGAAAAAAGAAAACTGATTTATATGTCTTGCACTAGTGCCTCCTACTTGCTTTGTTATCTCAATTGCCTCTCTAACCAACTCTCCCTCTTAAAACTATTTCTGTCATGATTTTCTTGGAGAGAAAAGGTGGTTTGGGCTTTTCCTCCCATGGGAATCCCTAACCTAAGAGGGCCTGCTGAGTTAGGAAAAGGAATTTCTAAAAAGTACCATGAGAAGCACAATTACTAACCAATGAAAAATGCTCAACATGATAAAGCAAAGAGAGCTCGGGCAAACTTCAAACTCAATAAAAAATTGAGGTCTAAGCACTAGCTAAAGACCCTGCCCCAAAGAAAAAGGAGCATTTATTCAAGGAGGAGATCCCTGGTCCATCTCTACTGGGAAATACTGGTTTAGAACCCTAAGATAGAAGCAGATTTCTGGACTGCACCCTCTGTTTTCCTGCCAGCTTTTGCTCAGTTAAAGCTGAGAGTGCAACAAACTTGCATCCTGTAACAGTTGCTGCATTGTCTTTTCTTATGTTATCTGTCTTCATGAGGCACAAAGAGCTCATTCATTTTTTCCAGTTAGTTGAAATGTTTGTTGTTGATACCTGGAAAACAGGATTGCATTCAAAAGAGAGCAAATCAAAGGGTTAGGACAACCTGTTCTTCCCTCCTTCGCTTCTCCAGTATGGATTAGTTAAGGTAAGGAAAACTATTCCCACATCATTTTGTACCGCACAGAACAAGCAGGAAGAGTGATATAGGTTTAGGTTTTGGAGGCATGAGAATAAATGTAATACTCCTCTATGGCAAAAAGTAGGAGAAAGAACATTTTAGCAGTTTGACAGATTGGTAAAATACACTTTATTTTCTCCTTTCTTTTGATCCAGTGCAAAATAAAAGAAAAAATTAAGCTGTGTGAGACAGAAGGGGAAGTTCTGACAAAGTCTTCTGAAACTAAGCACAAACTGTTCCCCTCTTCTTTTCTTCCACAGTTTATTTAGGAAAAAAATTAAGTTTGCAGTGGCCATGGCATAGTACATCTACTCAAGTTCAGCCAGCTTTTACCTAGTATTCTTGTGGCATTTCAGGTGGGAAGCAACTCAAAGGGTCTATTTCTTCCCTGTCCTACACCTCATTTACTGAGCATATCCTGCATCTGACAGACAAATTAATTGTAAATCAACAGACTTTAGGGAGGTTTGGTACCATGATCAATATGTTTTTCAGCAATTCAAGTGGAATGAGTTCTTTCACCCATCCTAAACATTTGTTGTATTGGTGCAGTACTCAGGACCTGTGCAGCTAAAGGGAGTGATATAGGTACTTGAAGAGTCATATAATGTATT